>NC_134353.1:186466783-186619283 GCF_048569485.1 Anomaloglossus baeobatrachus | reverse complement strand
CTATGTTTTATTTTGATTTGTATACTATGTTTATTCTGCCACTTTGTTAGCTTTTATGTGGAGATTTGTGAACTGAAATCACAACTAAGTTGCACTTACAATTACAATCTGCCCCTCATGGGCCGGCTGTATGCAAAAAGTTTGAGAAGTGTCAAGTCTAGAGGTGCCGTGTCCGCCCTGTACACACACACGTGTATATATATATATATATATATATATATTTATTTTTATATATATATATATATATATATACAGTATGTTTATATATATATTTATATATATATATATATATATATATATATATATATATATATATATATATATATATACAGTATGTGTATACATATATATATATATATATATATATATATTATATATATATATATATATATATATACAGTTAGCATCTGGTACACCAGTATGTTCACCAATAACCCAAAATAGGGAAGTGTCACTTTGCTTTGTACCCTAAAGTAATCTGCACATACATGTGATCCTCAATGGCCATTTGCGAGCAACATAAGTAGTATGTAGTAGTGTGTGTTTTCATCAAAAGAGACTGATTTGTATGGATAATTTATTACATGAAAATAAATGTGCTTATATATCTCACCAATACATGCTGCTTTATTTTGCTTTGAGATATTATAACCAGTGAACTATACTTTTAAAAAAACTTTTGTGTTTTGTTAACTTTTCCATTGACTTAGTATTTTTTTTGAGATCTGTAGCTGTTATATGCTAGAATCTGAGAAAACTTGTGTATACTGTACACCAGTGGTGGTTCTGGGTAATTATATCACCTTAAAAAATGTACTACAATATATATGGGTGGATGGGGGGATATGTAGAAATCAATGTATGCCAAAATACTGTATATTTTATATCATGCTGAATACATTTTAAAGAGGTATACATAACCAAGAGAAAACAATTTCAAAGCAAATATTTTCATTCTATATCAAAGGCGCACATAGAAAAACATTGGGCCACATAGTAAAAGTTCTAATTGGGCAAACCCATCCCCTTTCATACATGTAGTCATGGCCAAAAGTGATAGCAGACTTGAAATTGTTCCAAAAAACTAAGTATTTCTCTCAGAATATTATTGCGATTACACATTTTGTTATACACATGCTTATTTTTTTGTGTATTAGAACAACACATAAAAAAGACAGGAAAAAAATCCAAATTGGACATAATTTCACATAAAACTCAAAAAATAGATGAGACTAAATTGTAGAACAACACATAAAAAAGACAGGAACAAAATCCAAATTGGACATAATTTCACATAAAACTCAAAAAATAGATGAGACTAAATTGTTAGTATCTTTCTAATATTGGGGTAAACAACTCTGTTTTAAGCATGTGATGTGCGTTCAAACTCAACTGTGGCAATTAACAGGTGTGGGCAATATGAAAATCACACCTGAAACCATATAAAAAGGGAAGAAGTTTACTAAATCGTTTAAGTGTTTATCTATGTGTGCCACACTAATCATGGAGTACGGAAAGAGGAGACGAGAACTGTCTGAAAACTTGAGAACCAAAATTGTTGAAAATATCAGCATTCTCAAGGTTACAAGTGCATCTCCAGAAATCTTGATGTTCCTTTTTCTGTGGTTCTCAACATAATCAAGAAGTTTACAACTCATGACACTGTAGCTAATCTTCCTTGTTTATGTGTGCCACACTAATCATGGAGAACAGAAAGAGAAGAGAACTGTCTGAGGACTTGAGAAGCAAAATTGTTGTAAAGTATCAACAACTTCAAGGTTATAAGTCCATCTCCAAAGATCTTGATGTTCCTTTTGTCCATGGTGCACACCATAATCAAGAAGTATACAACTCATGGCACTGTAGCTAATCTCCCTGGACATGGACAGCAAAGAAAAATTGATGAAAGGGTGCAATGCAAGATAGTCTGAATGGTGGATAAAAAAAAGGGGGAGATTGTGGTATACTCTGCACTGCTGTAAAAAGTAACACTCCAAAAAATAAAAGCAATCTGGATGGTTTATTCTACGCGTTTCGAAGAGATATCCCCTCTTCTTCCTCAAGAAAATCCACCGATCGGTGTATTTTCCTGAGGAAGAAGAGGGAATATCTCTTTGAAACGTGTAGAATAAATCATCCACATTGCTTTTATTTTTTGGAGTGTTTCTTTGTACAGCAGCGCAGAGTATACCACAATTATCCTGGTGTTTCTTTTGCTTCTGACTTTAGCACGTGGGATCGGCTGCAGCTGTTATATGTCTCTATTAGAGATGAGCGGTGTTGGAATCAAACTGTTCGCCAATCTAAAATTTGACCTGTTTAAGGCGATGTTCGACGAATGCGAACAATTAGCTTCAAGTTCGACAGTTCGAGGTTATGTTCAATAACAGTTCGATCACCAAAAGTGTAACTGGCTTTTCACAGTCAGTGTAATGCGAACATTGTTTCTCTCGCACCCATTCAAGTCAATGGGGCGAGAGAAAAATCGCACCAGAATACCGCGAGTGCAGGGCGAGAATGGCAATAGCCGGCAACGGAGGAGAGAGGGAGAGAAATCCCTCCCTCCCCTCCTCCGTGCTGGCCCTCCACTCCGCAGCACCAGCCCGCCCGCAGCTGAGGTCTGCTCGTATGAACGGACCTCAGTCGCAGGGACACTCACATGACACTCGGCTATGCTGTACTGCCAGCGTGAGCCCAGTGTCATGTGAGGGGATCGCAGTAGATCCCCGTGTGGCCCCAGCCTAATATCCAACTTCAGTGTATAGTGTGTGGAGGGAGCGGGGTTTAGATCAGTGCTGCTGAAACA
The DNA here is from genome assembly GCF_048569485.1 of Anomaloglossus baeobatrachus. Classification (NCBI taxonomy): domain Eukaryota; kingdom Metazoa; phylum Chordata; class Amphibia; order Anura; family Aromobatidae; genus Anomaloglossus; species Anomaloglossus baeobatrachus. The sequence continues at coordinate 186,616,477 of NC_134353.1, read as the reverse complement.
ATAGCGATCTTTTTTTTTTCTTTTCCCAACCGCATGTACAGGCTGTCAGCCAATCACACACACACACACACACACACACACACACAGCAAAGTGCATTTTTTGCACACAAGCAAGGGCATGTGTCATTGGCTGTGTATGTCAAATGTCCTTGCCCTATAAGACCTGGACATTTTCCCCATCGCCGCCATTACCTCAGTGCTGCAGTTGTGTGTCAGTCACCTCACCGCTACTGCTGCTGTGGGCGCTATAAAGTTTAATAGAGAGATAGGTTTAGGGAGTAGGGACTAGCTGTAATTTCAGCCCTTTTGAGGGCTAGGTTAGAGCAGTTCCTAGCAATTTTCGCCAAGCAGGTCTGTGACAGTGCTGTGCAAGTGTTTTTCACAGCATCTGGCCAAATCAAACTCAGGTAATCCTTTTGGGCAGGTAGTGTAGCACTGCTGTGTAGAAAGCTACACCGCCTGTCTATCCAGTAGCCAATTTTTTACTGTCTATCCAGTAGCCAATTTTTTACTGCAGCTACCCCAGGCAATCCTTTGGGCATAGTAGCAGTGTCTGGTAGTCAGTGTTGTAGCACTCCTGTGTAGAAAGCTACACCACCTGTCTATCCAGTAGCCGATTTTTTACTGTCTATCCAGTTGCCAATTTTTAACTGCAGCTAGCCCAGGCAATCCCTTGGTCATAGTATCAGTGTCTGATAGTCAGCGGTGTAGCACTCTTGTAAAGTAAGATACACCACCTGTCTCCAGTTGCCAATTTTTAACTGCAGCTAGCCCAGACAATCCCTTGGGCATAGTATCAGTGTCTGATAGTCAGCGGTGAAGCACTCTTGTAAAGTAAGATACACCGCCTGTCTATCCAGTAGCCAATTTTTAATTGCAGCTAGCCCAGGCAATCTGTGAGGAAGGTGCAGATGGAGATATAATGTTGCCTTCATACAAAGGTGGTGCTCTCGATATCTGAGAGAGCTCAACACCAGCAGCTGTTTCCACTTCAAAAACAACTGACGACCTGCCAATCACACTGCCTGTTGCGGGTAAAGAGGTGGAAGGTCTGCGTCCAAAAGCAAGTGTGACTGCTGTCCCCACAGTCACAGAGGAGGAAGAGCATGCGGATGCACTTGATGGGGCAGACGGTGGTTGGCCCGCCCCGCTAGGCCGCATTGTAGCACAGTCAGCTTCCCACTGCAACTTATTGCGGCACGGTGGCTCAGTGGTTAGCACTGCAGCCTTGCAGCGCTGGAGTCCTGGGTTCAAATCCCACCAAGGACAATATTTGTAAGGAGTTTGTATATTCTCCCTTTATTTGCGTGGGTTTCCTCCCACACTCCAAAGACAGAAAGGGAATTTAGATTGTGAGCCCCAATGGGACAGTGTTGTTGATGTATGTAAAGCGCTGCGGAATATGTTAGCGCTATATAAAAATAAAGATTATTATTATTATTATTATCCATGTGACGGTTCATGGACGAAGTACTCAAACTAGTGAGTTTTTGGCCTCTACTTAGAGATTGATGACAAATCTTAAGGCTGCTTTACACCAGACAATCTATCGTGCGATAGATCGTCGGGGTCACGGTGTTTGTGACGCACATCCGGCATCGCTGGCGATGCCTGCCTGTGTGGCACCTCCTAGCGACGCAGTATCGCTCACAGATCGTGAGTCGTGTACTGCTCGCTAGGTTCCATAATATCGTTTAATTTAGTTGTTCATCATTTCCGGGGTAGCACACGTCGCTCCATGTGACACCCCGGGAACGATGAACAGCAGCTCACCTGCGTCACGCGGCCGCCGCCGGCTATGTGAAGGAAGGAGGTGGGCGGGATGTTTACGTCCCGCTCATCTCCGCCCCTCCACTTCCATTGGCCGGCGGCCGAGTGACGTCGCTGTGACACTGAACGTCCCTCCCACTCCAGGAAGTGGACGTTCGCCTCCCACAGCGAGGTCGCGCGAGAGGTAAGTATGTGTGACGGGGGTTACTGACTTTGTGCGACACGGGCAGCGATTTGCCCGTGATGCAAAAAGGACGGGGGCGGGTACGATTGATTGTGAAATCGCACAATCGGTCATACCATGTAAAGCAGCCTTTACAGATGACATGAGATGGGTGATCCTTTGCGATGTCAAAAAAGACTCAGGCCAGGCAAGGCTTAGAGCCCATGCAACCTGCAGAGCCACCACGACTTCTGCTCAGAGGCAGAGTTGTGGCTGAGGATGCAGTTGTTGACGTGCTTTCAGTATGCCGTCTCTGTCCAGGAAGGCGCAACCTAACCTCACTGTCAGTAGCATCCTCCTCCACCTCCTCTTCTGACCTCACCAACTGGCTGACTGTGGGTTGACAGTAAGTCAACCTCATCATCACCCTGTGTGTTCTCACTCCCCTCGTCCTCAGAGCCAACCTCTCCCTGCCCTGACCGACTAGTAAAGTTGTCGTTCCAATCAGCATGTTCCTCATTGTTTCCACCAAGAGGAGTTACAGTTTATGAATGAGGGTCTACATTATGCTCAGAACCTTCTTCATCTGGGCCTGAATCCGACTCACAAAGCTTCTGGGCATCAGTGCAGATCATTTTCTTGTCTGGACTAGCAATTTCTAGCGATGTCGAGAGCGATAACACCCGCCCCTGTTGTACGGCCGATATGTGGTGATCACTGCCGTAGTGAACATTATCGCTACAGCAGCGTCACATGTACATACCTGGTCAGCGATATCGCGATGACTGCCGAACAATCCCTCCCTCAAGGGGGAGGTGCGTTCGGCGTCACCGTGACGTCACCGCGACGTCACTAAGCAGCCGGCCAATAGAAGCGGAGGGGCGGTGATGAGCGGGACGTAACATCCCGCCCACCTCCTTCCTTCCTCATTGCAAGCGGACGCAGGTAAGGTGAGGTTCCTCGTTCCTGCGGTGTCACACATAGCGATGTGTGCTGCCACAGGAACGACGCACAACATCGTTCCTGCAGCAGCAAGGATAATTATGAATAGGGGGGCATGTCACTGATTAGCGATTTTGAATGCTTTTGCGACGATTCAAAATCGCTCATAGGTGTCACACGCAACGACATCGCTAACGCGGCCGGATGTGCTTCACAAATTCCGTGACCCCAACGACATCACTTTAGCGATGTCGTAGTGTGTAAAGCGGCTTTTACTCAAGGAAGCGGTGATGTTGTGTGCGACATGCTGGTGTAGCGCTGGCTCACCTTTCTTGGAGAAGTAGTGGCGACTAGGCATCTGCTACTGGGATGCTGCGATGGACATAAGGTCTTGAAAATCCTTTGTGTCCACCAGGCGGAAAGGCAGCATTTCTTTAGCCAACAGTTTGCAGATGCTGAAAGTCAACCTCTTAGGCATGTCATTCCCTTCTAAAATCTTGTAAAACACAGCAAAGGGACTCCTATAAGAGTCTCCATTTTTTCCAAAAATGTGCACACAGACACTACTTAAGTGGCATCAATTGTCCCACAGTTGCAAACTTAAAATGGTTCTCTTCATGAAGCACATTCAAAAATCGACAAGCCTTTAGTCTCCTCAGGATGACACAGGGATAGAAAAGTCCTTGCGTATCCATGACTTGTTCATCTTGATGAACGTTAAGGCGGCTTTACATGCTACGACATCGCTAATGCGAACTCGTTGGGGTCACGGAATTGGTGACGCACATCCGGCCGCATTAGCGATGCCGTTGCGTGTGACACCTATGAGCGATTTTGCATCGTTGCAATAACGTGCAAAATCGCTCATCGGTGACATGGGGATCCATTCTCAAAAAATCGTTACTGCAGCAGTAACGAAGTTGTTCCTCGTTCCTGCGGCAGCAGACATCGCTCCGTGTGACACCGTAAGAACGAGGAAGCTCTCCTTTCCTGCCTACTCGCCGCTATGCGGAAGGAAGGAGGTGGGCGGGATGTTACGTCCCACTCATCTCCGCCCATCCGGTTCTATTGGGCGGCAGTTCAGTGACGCAGCTGTGACGTCGCTATGACGCTGAACGAACCGCCCCCTTAGAATGGAGGCGGTTCGCCGGTCACAGCGACATCGCCGGGCAGGTAAGTAGTGTGACGGGACTGGGCGATGTTGTGCGGCACGGGCAGCAATTTGCCCGTGTCACACAACAGATGGGGGCGGGTACCCACGCTAGCGATATCGGTACCGATATCGCAGCGTGTAAAGCGGCCTATAGTCTGTCCACATTGTCACTGGAGAGTTGCGTGTGCTTATCTGTCAGTACACCACCAGCAGCACTGAAGACACGTTCCGAGAGAACGCTGGCTGCGGGACACGACAAGATCTCCAAGGCGTAAGTGGCAAGCTCAGGCCATTTTTCCAGATTGGAAGCTTAAAACGAGCAAGGCTCCAGTTCAACAGTCATGACATCGATGTTGACTTGGAGATACTCCTATATCTGTGTCTCCTCCTCATTTTACTCATCCAGCGCTTTTCTTTCAGCATGAGTATATGTACTTGTCACTTTTCCATGTGTTTGTGGTGTCTTCCGAGTTGTTTGTCACCTTTTGGACACCTTAGAAGGTGTTTTCTATGTGTTTGTATGTATTTCTGTTTGCCTGCCATTGTTTTCAATGGTGTTCGACGGTGTTCGAAAATGTTCGACGAACGTTCGTCGAACATTCGACAAACACACCCGCAGTTCGACAAACCGAATCGAACTCAAACACTTGGGTGGTGGCTCATCACTAGTCTCTATACTGGTTGTGAGTCTCACAACCATTCCATGTGAGCGGTTTCCTATTAAAAAGTCACCATATAAAATACTGATTAGACCCTATTGCGCTCCTTATATCTACAGCTTAATTCCTGAATGGTGGATAAGCAGCCTCAATAATGCTCCAAAGAAATTCAAGCTGTCCTGCAGATTCAGGGTACAGTAATGTCAGCACAAACTATTTGTCGACATTTGAATGAAATGAACCGCTATGGCAGGAGACCCAGGAAATCCACACTGCTGACAGAGAATAAAAAAAACTAGACTGCAGTTTGACAAAATGTATGTGAGTAACCCAAAATCCTTCTGGGAAAGCATTTTTTGGACAGATTAGACCAAGACAGAACTTTTTGGTAAAGCACATCATTCTACTGTTTACCGAAAACAGAATGAGGACCGCAAACAAAAGAACACATTACTTACAGTTAAATATGGTGGAGGTTCAGAGATTTATTTGGGCTGGTTTTTTTTTGCCTCTGGCACTGAGTGCCTTGACTCTGTTGAAGGCATCATGAAATCTGAAGATTACCAAAGGATTTTTGGTTGCAATGTAGTGCCCAGTGTCAGAAAGTTGGGTTTGCATCCTAGGCCATGGATCTCCTAGCAGGACTATGTCCCCAAACATAATTTAAGGAGCACCAGAAATACATGGAAACAAAGCAATGAAGGGTTCTGAAGTGGCACCAATGAGTCTGGATCTAAATTCCATTCAACACCTGTGGAGAGATCTTAACATTGCTGTTGGGAGAAGGTGCCTTCAAATATGAGAGACATGGAACATTTTGCCAAAGAAGAGTGGTCCAAAATTCCAGTTGAGAGCTGTAAGAAGCTGTTTATGGTTATAGAAGCGATTGATTGCAGTTATTTATTCCAAATTCCAACCTAATATGAAGCTGTGGGTGCCAGCAATTTTGTTTGGCCTATTTTTGTGTGAAATTATATCTACTTAGTCTTTTATTCTCTGTTTTTTTTGTTTTGTTCTATCACACACAAAGGAAATAAACATGTGTGACGCCCCTGGAATATTCAGGTCGTCACAGGGAACTGCACGCTCTTTCTCTTCAGTGCAGTATTTAACCCCTCATGGTTCTGGGTCTCTATCCTGCAGTGTTGCCTCCATCACCATTCACAAATCCTAGATACACTTTGCACCACACCTGTCAGGCACACCAGTGGGCTGCTTAAGCAGGAATAGGGCTGCCCACCTAGGGGTCAGACAGGGAGGTGGGAGGTGTCAAGGTCAGTCAGTTGTTGAGAAACCCTCGAGCTGTGAGGAGCTCTGAGAAAGCTGGGAGTTGGAGCTCCCAGGGGAGAGGAAAACTAGGTTGCAGACGGTGGTCTAGACCTAGAGGAGTCAGACCCCCGGTCACAGGGAATTGAGGCTAGGTGCCTAGGACCTGTCAAATAGGATGGTCAGCAGCCTGGTCCTATCACCAGTCCAAGACCGAAGGCACGATAGGGTACACGGACTCGGTCAGGGAGAAGCTTCAAGCAACCCGGCAATTAACCTGAGGAGAACAGGGCCTTTATGGACTGTTCCCACTAGCTCCAGAATCGGGGCACTAGCGCAATGAGGGGGATAGGGCTTTCCTATCAAGAAGCCCACTGAAATCCTAAGTGTGAGCCCTGAGAGCAGACTCCTTTACTTAGCCATAGTGGTGAGCAGGGCCCAGAGAGCTGCAAGCTACCGGACCACAACGGACACTCTAAAATCTAGTGCCAGGAGGCAGGTTAAAGACCACCAGCAGCACTGCAGGGGACGGGACACGGACGAGCTCCCCTTGAGAGGCAGCGGCATTCAGAGACTTGGTTTACCCTGTTGTCAGTGTCTGCTTCATTGCTGAGTTAGTACCCAACTGAACTCTGCACTGTGTCCCCGCATCATCATCCAGAATCCTGGGACCTACCCCGACCCGTGGAGGGCAACGTCACTTAGCTACCCCACTCCATCACCCCGGGTACTCCCAATGGCAGCAGCGGTACTCCCAATTACCACACACCACGAGTGGCGTCACAAACTACACCAAATCCCGTGTAAATACCCCCTTTACATTTGAGTGTGGCACCTAAGCTCCCGTGTCCGGAGACCCTCGAGCCACGAATTGGACACTACCCCCCCGGATCCAAGCGGTTCGATCTGCTGCTGGGGCAGCACACATGTGTATAACAAAACATGTGTGATTGCAATAACTATCTCGTACAAATTTGTTACTTTATTTTCTGGAACAATTTGAAGGGTGTTAAAACTTTTGGTTATGACTGTATGCATATGACATCTCTCAGAAGTTAATGTATTTGTTAGCTGTAGATCTTAATAAACACGGTGCATGTGTCACGGGCTCTTGGTGCCTAATGTGACCTATGAAAGAACACCACAGTTTCACTCTCAAGACTCAAGTTTTTCAGAGCAGTTTAGAAATGTGAATCTTGAGAATGGAGCTGTGGTGTCCTTTTGTGGGTCACATTGGCACCAAAAGCCCTATTCTGTTTAGTAGCAGGTGGAGGAGGGTGTCTCAGCACAAACATTGTATTATGCAAGATTTATACGAGCTGACAGAGAGGAGTCAGGATTAGGACTGAATAGCATCCTTCCTCCGTGAGCCGCCCGTGTGCTAATAGTATAGGTCACAGTGAGCTCACCAGCTGACTCAATGACAATGCTTCTGCTGCTTCTACAGGAACTTCTATGAGGATACTTCACTAGTACGGGCTCAGCCGGATATATTTTGCTTGTGCTCCATGACAGACTTGCCTCAGCGCTGCTTTTGCTGCTCAATGATGACTGGTAATAATAGTCACAGAGTGGCTCAGCAGGGATTGGATGATGGAAAGTCCCGCCCTCCTGCAGCACCCATTGGTTGCACTCTTGATATCATAATGGCGCTCTTCCTCACTACTTCCTCCACAGACCGCTCTGTTGTGACTATGGATGGTACACCCTTGGTCTACCTAAAGTAACACATTTCCTTATAATATTGATATTCCTTCTTTTATGAATAATTTGCTCTCAGTAATATCTTTGTGAATAGATGTCCCCTGCACTGTGTCACCTACACAGCCTGTCACTGACAGCTCTAATTGGAGAGTGTCAGAATAGGCATGGAAATGTCCCCTAGTGGTAACAACAAGTAGTCAATTGTTCACACATTTCTTGGAGGAATAAAGTAAGAAGGACATAAATCAGAGTTCTTTGAGTGTAATAAATGTAAAGCAAATGTTAGCTGGTATATGTCTGTTTCTAGTGTACTAACTGATGCCAATCTGGGTGGCTAGGGTACATGAGTAGGAACCCAACCATTTAAACATCTGTAATTACATTTAGCACTTCCAAATCTTGATGCATATGAGTTTATAGCAGTACATGCAATCCAAACACATGTCAACATAGACCTTTGTCAAATACAAATGCAATAGAAGAGCCTCCGTCACTGACTTTGGTACATTGTGAGCATAAGGCTGCAGTAACATTTACCTCAGACTCACGTGTGGATCGCATCATACTGTCATGACTGGCCAGCGGCTCTCCTGACAGGAGCATGTGAGCTGCATAGAAATACATGAAACTGACCAGCTCCTGTCAGGAGAGCCACTGTCCGGTCCTGGTGCTGCAATGTCATCCTCAAGTGAGACACACACAACTGTGACTCCAGCCTTAAATGTGTAATCACAAATATTTCCTACACAGGAGAACGGGGGAATAAAGATTAGGAGAACTCTGAGTGTAGCCCATGTTAGAGACAATCATAGTGGGTATTGTGTATGTGCCGTTATTCTTCTCTCACTCATTAAAAACATACTGTTAAGTTTAAGTGGTTTTCATGTACATATTAACTCAAGCTCATTTGTTCCAGGGGGTATAAAAAAAATGTAAAATAAATTTCTCAGCTCCCTGAGATACAGTGGTCTTCAGCATCCATTGTGAGCATTACGTGGTGGCTACAGCTCATCAAAGGCTGCAATTTTCCATCAGAGTCAAGATTTTGAAGCTGTTACATGACACTCCTGGAAGATATTGATGCTAGCAGTCCAGCACAGAACACTACTGTGAGAGCCTTGGATCGATGTTCCTCAGAGAGGGGAATACAAGATTTTTTTATTAGACCTCCATGGGCCAAACAAGTTTTAGTTAAAGCATCCCAATCACCAGGATTTCCTATATAATCTAAAGTCAGTGCTATACTGGCACTATCAGGCTGATTCTATTCATACCTTTAGTGGTCAGCTCGGATGGATAGGTTTTGAAACACAAGTAAGTAAAGTTTGTAAAATCAGCAGCTTGTTGAGTGAAAGCTGCTGAGATCAGCTGATAACTAGGGTGGGTATTCTTAGTTATCCCCTCCCCCTGTTACTTATACTAATTCTATTATACAGTCCAACAACCAACAGAAAAATGTTGCTTCCTGGTATAAGCTATGTTGGCTGAGGCCCCACCCCTTCTGGTCAAGTGGGTATGACATCAGCACAGGTCCTTCTAGTCACAAAGTAAAACAACCCGGAAAATCCTGGTGATTGGTGAGCTTTAACATCTAATGGAAAGCACTTTCGTTTACATCATAATTCAGATCCTGTGTTTTGTGATAAAAGAAATTATATAGTGAGTCACATTGGGGACAGGGACTTAGTGGAATGTTTGAATTATATAATCAACAGGACATAACTAGAAATAAATAAAAACAAAGAAATTGTTATAGATATAGTTGGATATGTGCTATCAATTACTGGTATTATTTCCCAAGGACATGTCATAATATCATCCACTACACCAGATAGTGATGTCACACACTGCATTACTGTCTACCAGTCTAACAAGTTTCCATGTAGTGTGTCATAATGTCAACATTTTTCATGTATTTCATAGAAATGTCTCCAACACTATTCCGGAGTTACAGCATCTCTTTCTGTCAAGTTAACATTTAGATATCACCTTCTCAATATGTTTTTATGACAGATGATTGCAATTTCCACCCAAGGAAACATCATTGTCATCTTAATTCTAGGACCTCATAGGGATTAAGCTTTCAGTAATGATGATTAAAGTTGTCGATAGGTTGTATGTGACCAACCTTGCTATGTGGCTCTGAAATAAAAATGTTTTGTTGAGTGAAAGACAGTTACAACCCCCCTTTATAACCTGACATCACTTTATGAGTCATAGGACATTTGCGCAGCTGTATATTCCTAAACCATCCATCTTGATACATTAGAGGTTATTACGAGGACTACATAGTACAAAACACCTGCAGAAATTGTTAGAATTAATACATTGTACACCCTGTTGCCTAAATATGTTTGTGATATTTTTTTAAATGTGATGTTTTCACATTGGACTTTATGTACAAGCTTTTTTTTCATGAAGAACTCACATGTGGCTGAAGGGAAATGTCAAGCTGCCCTGAATACATTTCTGGCACAGAACAGTTGTCATTATTCTAACTGTTCTTGCCATAACTAGAGCACTTTGCATTTAATCCTGTATGAGATTAAAGGGAACCTGTCAGGTCCAATATGCACTGAGAACTATGAGCAGGTCTGGGTGCATATTGCTAATTCCTGCCTAAGGCTATGTTCACACTGGGCGATTTTGCGGCATTTTTTAAATGCAGATTTGCAATATTTACATAGGTGTATAGAGGCCCATTTCCAACAACCACAACTCCAGGGTTCTAATGGTACATTGTGTTTGCTAACTGTGTTAGAAGGCTAATGGATGTTTCGAAATCCCTTACAGCAAGATGGGCTGCAGTGTGTACATCGCTCTGGCCAAAAACTAGTACTCTAGTAGGATACAGCTAAACCCCCACTAAAGTGGAAGCGTCACAGGTGCAGGAGGAGCAAATCACACACACACCTCCATGGAATGGAGGAGGGCGATTGCTAGATGATAAAACTGCACACTAGTGGCTTGCATAGAGCGCTGTTCACATATGCAGATAACACAGTCACAAACCCGCAGCCTATTAGGTGACGCCCATACTATTAGATCAGGCGGGCTGCCAAGCCGTACCCCACCTGTGTATCATGCACGGACAGACACTCTACAGTGCAAGGACCAACAGAAAGGGGCCTGGCTGTATCCTGTCCAAAAAAATAAATATGAGGTTTTTGTTGGTATTTATGGCCATAAAAACGTAAGCCTACAACCCGCGTCACGGAACCTCATGCTTGTAGGTCCCTACACTAAATATGAACATAGCAACAAAAAGAGGAAAATATCCTCCAAAAATTAAGTATCACTTACAGCAAGATGGGCTGCAGTGTGTACATTGCCCTGGCCAAAACTAGTACTCTAGCAGGATACAGCTAAACCCCCACTAAAGTGGAAGCGTCACAGGTGCAGGAGGAGCAAATCACACACACACCTCCATGGAATGGAGGAGGGCGATTGCTAGATGATAAAACTGCACACTAGTGGCTTGCATAGAGCGCTGTTCACATATGCAGATAACACAGTCACAAACCCGCAGCCTATTAGGTGACGCCCATACTATTAGATCAGGCGGGCTGCCAAGCCGTACCACACTGTGTATCATGCACGGACAGACACTCTACAGTGCAAGGCCCAACAGAAAGGGGCCTGGCTGTATCCTGTCCAAAAAAATAAATATGAGGTTTTTGTTGGTATTTATGGCCATGGGATGAGTGGCAAAGAAAAGCCATATCCAATACTGGCTAATAATAGGAAAAGATTAATATGGGAAAAAGAACACAGACATTGGACAGAGGAAAAATGGAAAAAAGCGTTATGGAAAAACTAATCGAAGTTTGAGGTGTTTGGATCACACAGATGAACATTTGTGAGACACAGAACAACTGAAAAGATGCTGGAAGAGTGCCTGATGCCATCTGTCAAGCATGGTGGAGGTAATGTGATGGTCTGGAGTTGCTTTGGTGCTGGTAAAGTGGGAGATTTCTACAAGGTCAAAGGGATTTTGAATAAGGAAGGCTATCACTCCATTTTGCAGTGCCATGCCATACGCTGTGGACAGTGCTTGATAGGAGCCAATTTTATCTTACAACAGGACAATGACCCAAAGCACACCTCCAAATTATCCATGAACTATTTAGGGAAGAAGACAGCTGTTATTCTATCTGTAATGGAGTGGCCAGCCCAGTCACCAGATCTAAACCCTATTGAGCTGTCATGGGAGCAGCTTGACCGTATGGTACGCAAAAAGTGCCCATCAAGTCAATCCAACTTGTGGGAAGGGCTTCTGGAAGCATGAGGGGAAATATCTCCATATTACCTTATCAAATTAACAGCTAGAATGCCAAAGGTCTGCAAAGCTGTAATTGCTGCAAAGGGACCATTCTTTGACGAAAGCAAAGTTTGAAGGAGAAAATTATTTTTTCAAGTAAAAATTATTATTTCTAATCTAGTCAATGTCTCAAATATATTTTCAATTCATTATGCAACTCATTTGATAAATAAAAGTATTATTTTTCATGGAAGACAAAATTGTCTGGGTGACCCCAAACTTTTGAACTGTAGTGTATTACTAAAGATCGTTTCGTATATGCTAATGAGGCCGATAACTAGTCGCAAGGGTGTAAGTTTCCTTGGCTAGTACTAACATGCTAATGAATATACAGTGACGCCGCACATACCTCAATTTTAATGGTGGCCGGAGGCGGATGTGGCCGGGGCCTTAGGGTACTCATCACCAGGCCAATGGTTCCTGTGACTGGCCTGACCCAGTTCCGTGACCCCGTCGGCTACATGTTAAATAAGAACAGCAAACGGACAAGTGTCCAATACAGATGGGGTTGGAAGGAGGGTGACATGCCCCTGGGAAGCGTATCACCGGTTGCAGCGGTGACTGGGGTCTCAGCCTCCTCCGCCACCGACCCTTCCAGTGACTAGTCCTCTCCCAAGAACAATACTGGATGGGGAGTGGGGATGCTTCGCAGCACCACTCGCGGTATGCGGCCAGGAACTAGCCAACGCTGCACAGTGTCTCTCCGGGGCAGGTGTTATGTGCAGCCGGGATGGTATCACTCCCCACGGGTGGAGCAGGATACCCCAGGAGGTTGGTGAGAATGGGGGAGACAGTCGACGGGAGCGCTGGAGCGCAGGGCGGCGGCAGTTACTCACAGAGTCACCAGATGCGGCTTTCAGTCACTTTATTTACTGGCTCAGGTGATATCGCACCTTGGGTGCTGGTCCTCGCCATCAGAGACTTCCCGGACAGGTCAGAGGCTGGATCCGGTTTGGTAATCTGGGGCCTTTCTCCTCCATGCACAACTCTGTACTCTTCCCCGGTCTCGGTCCGTACGGCCGGCAACCTGGGCCTCTCGTGGGTCGGCCATCTATCCCCCTCTCTCAGGCACCCTCTCTGCTGCCGCACCTTGGCCACCCAAATTAGGGCTCTGTACCTCTCTTGTGCCCAGTCCCATCTCTCTGGCGACTGCTTCCTTTTAGTCCACGATTACAGGTGCCGGGTCCCGTCTCTCTAGATGTTACTGGTTCCCAGCTTGGTGGAGCTGTATGTTCGGTGTTACATCCAGACAGCTCTGTTCTGCCTCCCTGAAGGCTTGACAGCCGTCAGGGAGCTGCAAATTGTGCGTCTGTTCTGTCTCGTGTCCAAGCTTGTTCTAAGGTAAAGTGAAACTGTTTTTTACTTCTAACTGCTCATGCCCCGACTTTTGCAAGTTGCTATGGCAACCTGGGTCTGCTAAGAACTGGCAGAGTCACTTCCTGTGTCTGTAGAAACATTATTAATCTTTTCCTAGTGACTTCTCCCTGCTGTATGGCGGTGTGAGGTGTGTGTAGCACTTACTAAATGAGCATCTTGACCTGCCAGGGAAGGATACAATGATATACCCTATAGCGACCAGTCTCAGGGGCGCTACAGATGGATGCGCACTGCGCATGATTGGGAGTCCCGGGACTTCCAATCATGCACACAAAACTGACGCTGGGTGTAAGGTATGACTAGAAGTGCTGGGACTACCGATCATGTGCAGTGTGAATATATACTCCGTCGGCCACCATCAGGAGTGAGGTATGTGCAGCATCACTAGTTGTTGGTCTCATTACCATATAATATCTGTTTATTTATGCTAGTATATACAGGGACGGTTAGGAAGGGATTAGCAATAGGCACCCAGAATTTCTTGTGGTTCTAGGTGCATGTTGCACCTGACAGGTTCCCTTTAAACCCCCTGGATTTGGGTGGTGTAAAGGGCCCGTTGATTTATCGTGCAATCGCATCCGCCCCCATCGTTTGTGTGTTGCAAGCAATTTGTTGCCCGTGTCGCACAAAGTCGGTAACCCCCATCACACGTACTTACCTCCTGAACGACCTCGCTGTGGGCAGCAAACATCCTCTTCCTGAAGGGGGAGGGACGTTCGGCGTCACAACGGTGTCACACAGCGGCCGCCCAATAGAAGTGGAGGGGCGGAGATGAGCGGGACGTAACATCCCGCCCACCTCCTTCCTTCCGCATTGCCGGCTGGACGCAGGTAAGCTGCAGTTCATTGTTCCCGGGGTGCCACACGGAGCGATGTGTGCTGCTGCGGAAGAATGAACAACCAGCGTGCAGAAGGACGATCGATTTTTTGAAAATGAGCGACGTGTCAACGAGCAACTATAAGGTGAGTATTTTTGCTCGTTCACAATCGTTCGTAGCTGTCACACGCTACGATGTGTCAAACGATGCCGGATGTGCGTCCCTAACGACGTGACCCCAACGACATATCGCTAGATATATCGTAGCGTGTAACGGGCCCTTTAGGCTTTTTGACTAGTCAACAATAAAATACTATAGAGTCTTACAGGTTATACTTTATATGATTTTATACTTATTTTTTTTATGTTATTTTTTGCCTTTTTATATTACAGTGCATTATATCTCCACAGTGACAGGTATGGGGAGGCTGTTCACAAGTCCCACATCGATCGCTTCCTGGTTGGTCCCCAAAATACCAGGTGTGGGGAGGCTGTTCACAAGTCCCACATCGATCGCTTCCTGATTAGTCCCCAAAATACCAGGTGTGGGGAGGCTGTCCACAAGTCTCACATCAACCTCTCCCTGGTCATTTCCCAAAATAACTGGTGTGGGGACGCTGTCCATAAGCTCCACCTCGACCTCTCCCTGGTCGGTCTTTAGGTCCAACTGCACACATGATTCATGATGTGGCACATAGTTTAAATCCTCTGGGTCAATATCGGCGGGATCCTCATCGTCCTCTGCATCATTCTGGGCATCCCAACGGACTAATTTCTGGATCAAGTCCGACCGAGTGTCAGCGTTCCTGTAGTGATTCTTTCGCATCTGGCACAGATCCTGTAGTATCCATTTACTGCTGCAGTCGTAACTCCTCTCTGGTCCTTGTTCCATGGCTGAGCTGGTGGGGTTGGACATGGCAGCGTCCGAAACCTGAATGCCTCCCCTATGGCCTGCTGGGTATACTTATGTGCCTCCCTTGTTATTGAGCCCTGGACGGTGTCCGAGAACACCAATCCTCTGCAGCTCCCCTTGATAACCCAGGCTGAGTAGTATCCCTCTGCTGCCACCAATTGTGGAGACACGGGGGTCAGTGGGTGCTCTTGTCCGCTGGCCCGGCCGGCTTTATAAAGACAGCATGGGCCAGGGCTCATCCCAACTGAACGTCCGACCTCCTTAACCATGGGCGGAACACTACTCAGACAACAAAGGGTGAGGGAATCACAATATTAAGACTTTATTGGATCCCCAAACAATTAACGGCACATAGCACATAACAAGCAAAACACACAAATGTAACAGGCAACAGAGTCTCACCCTTCCGCTGGCTCACAATGGATTTAGAATGTCCGTGCCTCATAGCTTCCAGGGCTACTTACTCCAATCCAGCAGAAACCCCGCTTTCAGCGGGCACCCACCGAGAGTGGAATAACGCCAGATTTAGGAAGCTGGCTGAGGACTGCAAAGTCTGTAGTCAGGTGACTGTATTGTCCCAAGCTGAACTCCTTCCTTAGGTAGTCCTTGGTAGTCCTTTTCACAGCTGAATCCTTGCATTCAATGCTGAAGTCCATATAGTGTTATAATCCAGGTTCAGTTATGGCTTACCAATCGGATCCGCAGGTCCTAGATTGGTAGCATGTAGCAAGAGTCTCCCTGGACAATGGACAGTCCTCCTTCTTATACCCCTGAGCACTCCATTCAGACCATTAGGGTCTTCGCGATTGGTGGATAAGACTGGGCTCTTACTAGCTAGATCTCAAGCCGGATATAGAATATCCCAGTAATAATCGTCAATGGCAGAGACAGCTAAGTTAAATCGCATCCAGCAAACACATTGTAATACAATGGGTATCTGGCCTTCAGTGGCCAAAACAATTACATGAGTCAACAAAAACTTCAATACTAAACTCCCAAGAGTCTTGTAGAACAATGAGGGATTATCCCCCATCTATAAAAAAAAAACTGTCTTCATGTCTGGCTGAATTTTAAGTAAGTTAACCCATGTTAGGCACTGAGTGTCCATGTCGTCACACCTCCTAGTAAAGATGGCCGCAGCCCAGGTGAATGATGCTGATGATACAGCCACACAAACCTCCACACTAAAGGGGAAGGGCGGCTGTTTAGCATAGGACATGCCCACTAATAAGGCTTGAAAGTTTGTGTGGCTGTATCATCAGCATTGTGCACCTGGGCTGCAACCATCTTTACTAGGAGGGTTTGCCACATTCTGTGTGTGCCTACATCATCTAATTTGGCTCCTATGGTCTGTGATTTTTTTTATATATAGTTCTATGTGTTTTTTTCGAATACCTGAGTGTAGGGACTAGCAAGTGTGAGAATCCGTGACGTGGATTGTGAGCTTACATATTTTGCGAGCTTACATATTTTTGACCAAAATATCAACTAATATCTCACTATTTGAGGTATGGCACATTTTATCTTTTTTTGCAGGATGTGTGTGGACTTTCTAAATTCAGGTGGTTAAATGGTGAGTCTGTCATGTGACATGCACTCATATAGTGCTAACTAAGCCGCCTAACTAGTGCTGTGCGTCATTTGTAGGCCGCAATTCAGACACTGTGCATCTCGCGTATCTGTGTGAGATGCACTCATATAGTGCTGTTTAGCCAGCCTGACGTAGGTTTCTGGCGTCATTTATAGGTTACAGTTCAGACACTGTGCATCTCACTCATCTATATGACGGGCTCCCAATGCAAGCCTTATTAGTCTGCATGTCCTATGCTAAACAGACAGCCCTCCCCTTTAGTATGGAGGTTTGAGCGGCTGTATCACAAGCATCGTGCACTTGGGCTGCGGCCATCTTTATTAGGAGGGTTTGCCACATTCTGTGTGTGCCTACATCATCTGAATTGGCTCCTATGGTCTGTGATTTTTCTTTCCTGGAATAAAGTGCACTGCAGGGAAGGATACCAATCATTCCCAAGGGGGTGTGTTTACAGAAGGGGAGGCCGAACAATTCTTGAGGTTACCCATTCCAAGATGCGCATGATTACAGAAGTTAACGCCAAACTAATCTGTAGGGCACAATGCCCCACCAGACTAGCCCGGCATATTTGCATCAGATGAATTGCACTACTAAACTAGCTTTTTTTATTTTATAATTAAGAAAAGTTTGTGTAGGACATTAGGACTTTGTTGTAATGGAGTAGTAGACAAATTTAACCTTATGATGTTGGTTTGGGAGGCTTGAGGGCCCTTTAACACTAGAAGTCCCAGAGAGGGGTCATTTAACATTTCTACCATTGGAACCATATGGAGCTCAAAATTCTTGGGACTTCTAGCTGAGAATAAAATCTTACTAAACTAAAAGTAAATTTAAGAAAATATAGTTTTTTTATTTTAAAAAATTCATTATAATATTGCAAGTAGTAAAGAGCACCTGTAATAAACTTTCCCTTCCATAATCTCTCTTTTAAACAAAGTAACAACTTGAAGAGAATTAAAGACTAATGAAGAATAGAACACTTTCACCTATTAATATATACCGTATTTTCCGGACTATAAGACGCACTTTTTTCCCCCAAAACTGAGGGTAAAATGGGGGTGCGTCTTATAATACGCATATGGCTTACCGTAGCAGCGGTGGTGGAGCGGGGGTCACAGGAGACAGGGTCAGCAATACTGAGGGCTCAGAGGAGGGGGTGTCACTGCAGGGAAGTGTCGCGGGCGGAGGAGGGGACGCTGCGCTCTCCCACTGCTCGGGTCCGGCTGCCGCTGCTGCTGCGGCCGCTGCTGCTCGGTGGCTCGAGCGATGGGCCGGATCCCGGGGACTCGAGCGGCGCTCCTCGCCCGTGAGTGAAAAGGGGAATGGTTGTTTGGGTTTAGGGATATTGTCCGTGACGCAACCCACGGTTGTGATGATTTTTGGTAACACCACCGCTGCTCTGTATGGGGATCCTGGGAGCGGTGACAGGGAGCAGCAAAGTTGTTAGTTCTCCCCTCCGTGGGCAGGGGGTGGTGGTCCCGGGGCCCAGTGATAGGGTGGAGGATGAGGGATGGCAGGCCCGGTGCAGGGCTTGGTGAGGTGCAGGGTCGCGGGGGCAGCGCTGTGCCTCACGGCACGGTGGTACTCACTCAGCCTGAGACGATGACACTGTTCTCGGTAAAACACACGGCTGGAAAGACGGTTCCCACGGACGGCTGCTGTTGCTTTTCCCCGGTAGGTAACGGTGACTGTCTCTTTCCCTGCACCTATGTTCAATGTTGGTAGCGATGGATTCCCACCGGTAACCCGCTCCTCGACTTGGATATGGGCCGGAGGAGCCCCTCCCTGCCCGCAGGCGCTGGCCCTGAGAAACTGGTGCCTTGGCGGTGGCGGTGTCTCTCTCACACGGTTGGACGGCCGCCTTCAATCGGGACCTAGCTGCTTGGAGACCCGGAGGTCCCCTTCACCGACGGATCTGGCAAATTCACAGCGACTCCAAGCCTCGCCAGGACCTGAAAGGCCCCCGCCAATGGCGCTGGCCTCTCCCTGTGCACCGGTCTGGCACCGCCGGGCCACCACCCGTCCGCGGTCCCCACTGCAACTCCGATAGGCCACTCCTGCAGACAGTCACCGCCGTCCGTCAACCTTGCCCTCTCGGTTCGTGGCACACACCCGGACCAACTTCACGCTTTCAAACTGTCACTTTTTCTCTTTCACTACTTTCCCTCCTTCTACTTCAAACTCCAAAACTAATCTGCCTGGTTTTCCCACCTCCAGGACTGTGAACTCCTTGGTGGGCGGAGACCAACTGCCTGGCTCCACCCCCTGGTGTGGACATCAGCCCCTGGAGGAAGGCAACAAGGATTTCTGGGTTTAGCTTAGGTGTGCCTAACCGGGGTGTAGGGTGTGGTGATGTCATTACCTGTGACCCCTGGCTTGTCCAGGGCGTCACAGAAGCAGCTTAGGAGGGTCACAGGATGGAGGGTCGGCAATGCGGCAATCCGTGCCGTACCGATGCCATTGATCTGACGGCGGGCTACGGGCTCCATTGAATCGCCCATGGTTGACGCGATGAACTTCAAAAAAATAGCCGCGGAGACGGCGCGTGCTCAGATTGATGGAATGGATTGCTATCTGTGCACATGCCTCCTCCGTGGCCATTTTCTTGAAATCAAGCTCATCAACCATTCAATGGAGCCCACAGTCCGCCGGCAGAGCAATGGCGCCTGCTGCTGTAACACCCCCGAGCCCACAGTATAGCCGACCCTCTGTCCACTGACTCTCCTGAGCCATGACACCCCCTCCTCCGACCAACCGCCTGGCTCCACCCCCTGGTGTGGACATCAGCCCCTGGAGGAAGGCAACAAGGATTTCTGGGTTTAGCTTAGGTGTGCCTAACCGGGGTGTAGAGTGTGGTGATGTCATTACCTGTGACCCCTCGCTTGTCCAGGGCGTTACATTCCCCCTTAGCAAAATGCAGACCGTCCGCGGGCTGCCCGTCCAAGACCGGTTTTATTTTTCTGAAAAAAATAAGAAAACAATACAAGTAGAAGAACATCATCCCCCAACGGGAGGCACTTTTCTTAAACGTTACGGTAACAGTTTCAAACGGTTACGGCTTCCGCTCTCTCCCACCCAAGCAACCTGGCCCTGATGCTGCCCCTAAGAAACAGGCAGCACCCCTTGACCCCAGTCCAGCACCAAGTTACCCGATTGTGATCTGTCCTTCCCCTCCAGAGGATCGCCACCGGTTCCGGTGGTGGCTGGGCCCCAGCCTGCTCCACTGCGGGCCCTTCCTCCAACCTGCCTCTCCGGAGGCGGTAACGGTAAGCTGCAACAAAAACATTTTTATTTACATTCCACAAGTTTGTGGTTGCCCTGCAAGTTCACGGGCTTGTCCGTAAGGAGTCCCTTACGCAACTTTTCAATCAGTCCTCTCGGGGACAACGGTGCCGGCAACGGCCAGTCCAATCACGGTTCAATCAGATGACTTCCTCAGTTGATCACTTATCATTTTCTCATAACTTCCAACTTTAAAACTTTAAACACACACTGGTGGTCCCAACGGGGACCGTGACAACGGTGGCCCGCTGCCATCACTCAGAGTCCTCGACATCACCTGAGGGAGGGGGTGCAGTGCTCACAAGGGCCTCCTGGCTGCCCCTTAACTTTGCATCCAGCGCAAACCACCCCCTCTCCCCACAGTGCCGGGTGTACTGAACCAAGTTGCCCGGCATCAGGTTATGACCGGGGTGCTCTTCTGGCAGGTGAGCATTAACATCCCGCCGGGCTATAAATACTTCGGCCTCCAGGCCCGGTTCATAGATGAATCCATAGCCCCGGCGGACATCAAACCGCCTCACCTGCCCCTTATACAGCGGGCCCTGGACACGGAAGGTCGCTTGTCTCAGGCTCTCCTTCTCCCGTATCGTACGGGCCACCATCTCCACCTTCCTTCTTTCCCTCTCCTCGATTTCCAGGCCCAACGGTACCGGCTCCCTGTCCCAGTACGGCGCTGCTGCGAGCTCCGGCGCACGGGTCGGGCCCGCGAGACCTTTTGGACACTGCCCACTACTGGTGATCTGGGCGGCAAGTCCCGCGGTGACTTGGCCTTGGACGCCACCTTACAGCGGCAACCCAGCGCAACCTCAGCCGAGGTGTGGGGAATGGGCACAGGGGCTTTCCTCTGCTGGGCCTTCGGCTATCGGCTCCGGATCGGGGAACTTCTCGGGGGACGCCTCCGGTTCAGGCTTCGGGGCTTTCCACGGCAGCACCTCTGGTTGGCTACGGGCTCCGGCTACAGGTCGGCCTGCCGGGGCGGGCATGCTGGGTATCGCTACCGGTTGCGGTGGTAGCGGGCCTAGTGGCGGGGTCACGGCTTCCGGGACGGGTGGCGAGGGAGGCAGCAGGGTGAGAGGGTTTAGACCGGGTCCCGCAGCCGCGATGACCGGCCCTTCAAGGGCATCGGGGCGTGGGTCACTCACCCTCCCTTCCGCAGCTTCCTCCTCGCGTCTCCGCATGGCCGCTATGACCTCCGCCATGTCGGTATCCCACTCCTCCATGAGGAGCTGCATTTTGACCTGCAGCCTCTGGTAGATCTGCGCGGTCCGGATCTCCACCCATGCCGCGGTTCCAGGCGCGGGGGCTACGGTGCTTCGGGACGGCATCCACATGTTGCTGGCGGCCTCTCCCAGGAACAAGATGGCTGCAGAGTCCTGGTGTCCCCGCTTTTATAGCCGCGGCTACATGCGATCAGTCGCCATTTCGTCCCCCTTAGCCTCTCTTCGGCCCCTCCTCTCTCGGGGCGGGGTTTTGGCCTTCACGCCTCTACTACTCGAGAAGACGCTCGAGCGGGAACTGTTCGTGCCAAAGATGGCGGCTTCTGAAATTTTCTGGCCGGACACCTCCGGCGGTAACAAGGCGACCTCTACCCAACGGCAGAGCGGTAAGATCCTGTTCATGACGCCAAGTTGTCGCGGGCGGAGGAGGGGACGCTGCGCTCTCCCACTGCTCGGGTCCGGCTGCCGCTGCTGCTGCGGCCGCTGCTGCTCGGTGGCTCAAGCGATGGGCCGGATCCCGGGGACTCGAGCGGCGCTCCTCGCCCGTGAGTGAAAAGGGGAATGGTTGTTTGGGTTTAGGGATATTGTCCGTGACGCAACCCACGGTTGTGATGATTTTTGGTAACACCACCGCTGCTCTGTATGGGGATCCCGGGAGCGCTGACAGGGAGCAGCAAAGTTGTTAGTTCTCCCCTCCATGGGTAGGGGGTGGTGGTCCCGGGGCCCAGTGATAGGGTGGAGGATGAGAGATGGCAGGCCCGGTGCAGGGCTTGGTGAGGTGCAGGGTCGCGGGGGCAGTGCTGTGCCTCACGGCACGGTGGTACTCACTCAGCCTGAGACGATGACGTTGTTCTCGGTAAAACACACGGCTGGAAAGACGGTTCCCACGGACGGCTGCTGTTGCTTTTCCCCGGTAGGTAACGGTGACTGTCTCTTTCCCTGCACCTATGTTCAATGTTGGTAGCGATGGATTCCAACCGGTAACCCGCTCCTCGACTTGGATATGGGCCGGAGGAGCCCCTCCCTGCCCGCAGGCGCTGGCCCTGAGAAACTGGTGCCTTGGCTGTGGCGGTGTCTCTCTCACACGGTTGGACGGCCGCCTTCAATCGGGACCTAGCTGCTTGGAGACCCGGAGGTCCCCTTCACTGATGGATCTGGCAAATTCACGGTGACTCCAAGCCTCGCCGGGACCTGAAAGGCCCCCGCCAATGGCGCTGGCCTCTCACTGTGCACCGGTCCGGCACCGCTGGGCCACCACCCGTCCGCAGTCCCCACGGCAACTCCGATAGGCCACTCCTGCAGACAGTCACTGCCGTCCGCCAACCTTGCCGTCTCGGTCCGGGGCACACACCCGGACCAACTTCAGGCTTTCAAACTGTCACTTTTTCTCTTTCACTACTTTCCCTCCTTCTACTTCAAACTCCAAAACTAATCTGCCTGGTTTTCCCGCCTCCAGGACTGTGAACTCCTTGGTGGGTGGAGACCAACCGCCTGGCTCCACCCCCTGGTGTGGACATCAGCCCCTGGAGGAAGGCAACAAGGATTTCTGGGTTTAGCTTAGGTGTGCCTAACCGGGGTGTAGGGTGTGGTGATGTGATTACCTGTGACCCCTGGCTTGTCCAGGGCGTCACAGAAGCAGCTCATGAGGGTCACAGGATGGAGGGTCGGCAATGCGGCAGATGCCATTGATCTGACGGCGGGCTCTGGGCTCCATTGAATCGCCCATGGTTGACGCGATGAACTTCAAAAAAAATAGCCGCCGAGACGGCGCGTGCTCAGATTGATGGAATGGATTGCTATCTGCGCACATGCCTCCTCCGTGGCCATTTTCTTGAAATCAAGCTCATCAACCATTCAATGGAGCCCACAGTCCGCCGGCAGAGCAATGGCGCCTGATGCTGTAACACCCCCGAGCCCACAGTATAGCCGACCCTCTGTCCACTGACTCTCCTGAGCCATGACACCCCCTCCTCCGAGCCCGCAGTATTGTCGACCCTGCCTCCTGTGACCCTCCTGAGCCACTGTACTACCGCTGCATCCCCTGGTGAGATATTATAAGAAGCACTAGGATTATAAGACAGACCCTTATTTTAACATTAAAAACTATTTTTTCCTACAAAGTATTGCACTTTATTGGAAATTACTACTTACGGTATATGTTTAAAAATTCCAAGAGGTTAAAAAAAGTTCACAATACAATACATGTTAAAAGGAACCAAATTATTTACAAATAAAAATAAAAACGTAAGCCTACAACCCGCGTCACGGAACCTCATGCTTGTAGGTCCCTACACTAAATATGAACATAGCAACAAAAAGAGGAAAATATCCTCCAAAAATTAAGTATCACTTATAGCAAGATGGGCTGCAGTGTGTACATTGCCCTGGCCAAAACTAGTACTCTAGCAGGATACAGCTAAACCCCCACTAAAGTGGAAGCGTCACAGGTGCAGGAGGAGCAAATCACACACACACACTTCCATGGAATGGAGGAGGGCGATTGCTAGATGATAAAACTGCACACTAGTGGCTTGCATAGAGCGCTGTTCACATATGCAGATAACACAGTCACAAACCCGCAGCCTATTAGGTGACGCCCATACTATTAGATCAGGCGGGCTGCCAAGCCGTACCACACTGTGTATCATGCACGGACAGACACTCTACAGTGCAAGGCCCAACAGAAAGGGGCCTGGCTGTATCCTGTCCAAAAAAATAAATATGAGGTTTTTGTTGGTATTTATGGCCATGGGATGAGTGGCAAAGAAAAGCCATATCCAATACTGGCTAATAATAGGAAAAGATTAATATGGGAAAAAGAACACAGACATTGGACAGAGGAAAAATGGAAAAAAGCGTTATGGAAAAACTAATCGAAGTTTGAGGTGTTTGGATCACACAGATGAACATTTGTGAGACACAGAACAACTGAAAAGATGCTGGAAGAGTGCCTGATGCCATCTGTCAAGCATGGTGGAGGTAATGTGATGGTCTGGAGTTGCTTTGGTGCTGGTAAAGTGGGAGATTTCTACAAGGTCAAAGGGATTTTGAATAAGGAAGGCTATCACTCCATTTTGCAGTGCCATGCCATACGCTGTGGACAGTGCTTGATAGGAGCCAATTTTATCTTACAACAGGACAATGACCCAAAGCACACCTCCAAATTATCCATGAACTATTTAGGGAAGAAGACAGCTGTTATTCTATCTGTAATGGAGTGGCCAGCCCAGTCACCAGATCTAAACCCTATTGAGCTGTCATGGGAGCAGCTTGACCGTATGGTACGCAAAAAGTGCCCATCAAGTCAATCCAACTTGTGGGAAGGGCTTCTGGAAGCATGAGGGGAAATATCTCCATATTACCTTATCAAATTAACAGCTAGAATGCCAAAGGTCTGCAAAGCTGTAATTGCTGCAAAGGGACCATTCTTTGACGAAAGCAAAGTTTGAAGGAGAAAATTATTTTTTCAAGTAAAAATTATTATTTCTAATCTAGTCAATGTCTCAAATATATTTTCAATTCATTATGCAACTCATTTGATAAATAAAAGTATTATTTTTCATGGAAGACAAAATTGTCTGGGTGACCCCAAACTTTTGAACTGTAGTGTATTACTAAAAATCGTTTCGTATATGCTAATGAGGCCGATAAATAGTCGCAAGGGTGTAAGTTTCCTTGGCTAGTACTAACATGCTAATGAATATACAGTGACGCCGCACATACCTCAATTTTAATGCTGGCCGGAGGCGGATGTGGCTGGGGCCTTAGGGTACTCATCACCAGGCCAATGGTTCCTGTGACTGGCCTGACCCAGTTCCGTGACCCCGTCGGCTACATGTTAAATAAGAACAGCAAACGGACAAGTGTCCAATACAGATGGGGTTGGAAGGAGGGTGACGGGCCCCTGGGAAGCGTATCACCGGTTGCAGCGGTGACTGGGGTCTCAGCCTCCTCCGCCACCGACCCTTCCAGTGACTAGTCCTCTCCCAAGAACAATACTGGATGGGGAGTGGGGATGCTTCGCAGCACCACTCGCGGTATGCGGCCAGGAACTAGCCAACGCTGCACAGTGTCTCTCCGGGGCAGGTGTTATGTGCAGCCGGGATGGTATCACTCCCCACGGGTGGAGCAGGATACCCCAGGAGGTTGGTGAGAACGGGGGAGACAGTCGACGGGAGCGCTGGAGCGCAGGGCGGCGGCAGTTACTCACAGAGTCACCAGATGCGGCTTTCAGTCACTTTATTTACTGGCTCAGGTGATATCGCACCTTGGGTGCTGGTCCTCGCCATCAGAGACTTCCCGGACAGGTCAGAGGCTGGATCCGGTTTGGTAATCTGGGGCCTTTCTCCTCCATGCACAACTCTGTACTCTTCCCCGGTCTCGGTCCGTACGGCCGGCAACCTGGGCCTCTCGTGGGTCGGCCATCTATCCCCCTCTCTCAGGCACCCTCTCTGCTGCCGCACCTTGGCCACCCAAATTAGGGCTCTGTACCTCTCTTGTGCCCAGTCCCATCTCTCTGGTGACTGCTTCCTTTTAGTCCACGATTACAGGTGCCGGGTCCCGTCTCTCTAGATGTTACTGGTTCCCAGCTTGGTGGAGCTGTATGTTCGGTGTTACATCCAGACAGCTCTGTTCTGCCTCCCTGAAGGCTTGACAGCCGTCAGGGAGCTGCAAATTGTGCGTCTGTTCTGTCTCGTGTCCAAGCTTGTTCTAAGGTAAAGTGAAACTGTTTTTTACTTCTAACTGCTCATGCCCCGACTTTTGCAAGTTGCTATGGCAACCTGGGTCTGCTAAGAACTGGCAGAGTCACTTCCTGTGTCTGTAGAAACATTATTAATCTTTTCCTAGTGACTTCTCCCTGCTGTATGGCGGTGTGAGGTGTGTGTAGCACTTACTAAATGAGCATCTTGACCTGCCAGGGAAGGATACAATGATATACCCTATAGCGACCAGTCTCAGGGGCGCTACAGATGGATGCGCACTGCACATGATTGGGAGTCCCGGGACTTCCAATCATGCACACAAAACTGACGCTGGGTGTAAGGTATGACTAGAAGTGCTGGGACTACCGATCATGTGCAGTGTGAATATATACTCCGTCGGCCACCATCAGGAGTGAGGTATGTGCAGCATCACTAGTTGTTGGTCTCATTACCATATAATATCTGTTTATTTATGCTAGTATATACAGGGACGGTTAGGAAGGGATTAGCAATAGGCACCCAGAATTTCTTGTGGTTCTAGGTGCATGTTGCACCTGGCAGGTTCCCTTTAAACCCCCTGGATTTGGGTGGTGTAAAGGGCCCGTTGATTTATCGTGCAATCGCATCCGCCCCCATCGTTTGTGTGTTACAAGCAATTTGTTGCCCGTGTCGCACAAAGTCGGTAACCCCCATCACACGTACTTACCTCCTGAACGACCTCGCTGTGGGCAGCAAACATCCTCTTCCTGAAGGGGGAGGGACGTTCGGCGTCACAACGGCGTCACACAGCGGCCGCCCAATAGAAGTGGAGGGGCGGAGATGAGCGGGACGTAACATCCCGCCCACCTCCTTCCTTCCGCATTGCCGGCTGGACGCAGGTAAGCTGCAGTTCATTGTTCCCGGGGTGCCACACGGAGCGATGTGTGCTGCTGCGGAAGAATGAACAACCAGCGTGCAGAAGGACGATCGATTTTTTGAAAATGAGCGACGTGTCAACGAGCAACTATAAGGTGAGTATTTTTGCTCGTTCACAATCGTTCGTAGCTGTCACACGCTACGATGTGTCAAACGATGCCGGATGTGCGTCACTAACGACGTGACCCCAACGACATATCGCTAGATATATCGTAGCGTGTAACGGGCCCTTTAGGCTTTTTGACTAGTCAACAATAAAATACTATAGAGTCTTACAGGTTATACTTTATATGATTTTATACTTATTTTTTTTATGTTATTTTTTGCCTTTTTATATTACAGTGCATTATATCTCCACAGTGACAGGTATGGGGAGGCTGTTCACAAGTCCCACATCGATCGCTTCCTGGTTGGTCCCCAAAATACCAGGTGTGGGGAGGCTGTTCACAAGTCCCACATCGATCACTTCCTGATTAGTCCCCAAAATACCAGGTGTGGGGAGGCTGTCCACAAGTCTCACATCAACCTCTCCCTGGTCATTTCCCAAAATAACTGGTGTGGGGACGCTGTCCATAAGCTCCACCTCGACCTCTCCCTGGTCGGTCTTTAGGTCCAACTGCACACATGCCAGAGGGATGTCCGAGCACTGGCCCTCAGCCAGGGAGATGGATAATTGGGAATCTGGTAAATGGTCTTCTGGGGAAACAATAACTGAGCTTACCAGGGTAATGGAGGAACCAATGTCTCGTAGTCCCTGGCTCTGTATGTCACAGACCTTGACTGGCTGAGCTGGCAGATGGGTTCAAAGCATGGGGCCTCGATTTTGGAGATAATCTTTATCTATATGTCCAAGGCGCCCACATGTATAACAGCGCCGTAGATTGGGCAAGTCACAGGCCCTGTTTGTAGACCTTTGCTTTGGTTCAGCTTCTGCTGGGTAGAGGGGCCATCCTTCTCGAGCGGCTGGTGTTAGCAGTACGGCAGCTGGAACCCCATAAACAAATTCCAGAACACAAGCACTCTCTTCTCTTGAGGATTTAGGCCCCAATGCAGCCAACAACTCTGTGCCTCGGGCCACTTGGGACCAAGTTGATTCCCGATTGTCACTAGATTCATGATGTGGCACATAGTTTAAATCCTCTGGGTCAATATCGGCGGGATCCTCATCGTCCTCTGCATCATTCTGGGCATCCCAACGGACTAATTTCTGGATCAAGTCCGACCGAGTGTCAGCGTTCCTGTAGTGATTCTTTCGCATCTGGCACAGATCCTGTAGCATCCATTTACTGCTGCAGTCGTAACTCCTCTCTGGTCCTTGTTCCATGGCTGAGCTGGTGGGGTTGGACATGGCAGCGTCCGAAACCTGAATGCCTCCCCTATGGCCTGCTGGGTATACTTATGTGCCTCCCTTGTTGTTGAGCCCTGGACGGTGTCCGAGAACACCAATCCTCTGCAGCTCCCCTTGATAACCCAGGCTGAGTAGTATCCCTCTGCTGCCACCAATTGTGGAGACACGGGGGTCAGTGGGTGCTCTTGTCCGCTGGCCCGGCCGGCTTTATAAAGACAGCATGGGCCAGGGCTCATCCCAACTGAACGTCCGACCTCCTTAACCATGGGCGGAACACTACTCAGACAACAAAGGGTGAGGGAATCACAATATTAAGACTTTATTGGATCCCCAAACAATTAACGGCACATAGCACATAACCAGTAAAACACACAAATGTAACAGGCAACAGAGTCTCACCCTTCCGCTGGCTCACAATGGATTTAGAATGTCCGTGCCTCATAGCTTCCAGGGCTACTTACTCCAATCCAGCAGAAACCCCGCTTTCAGCGGGCACCCACCGAGAGTGGAATAACGCCAGATGTAGGAAGCTGGCTGAGGACTGCAAAGTCTGTAGTCAGGTGACTGTATTGTCCCAAGCTGAACTCCTTCCTTAGGTAGTCCTTGGTAGTCCTTTTCACAGCTGAATCCTTGCATTCAATGCTGAAGTCCATATAGTGTTATAATCCAGGTTCAGTTATGGCTTGCCAATCGGATCCGCAGGTCCTAGATTGGTAGCATGTAGCAAGAGTCTCCCTGGACAATGGACAGTCCTCCTTCTTATACCCCTGAGCACTCCATTCAGACCATTAGGGTCTTCGCGATTGGTGGATAAGACTGGGCTCTTACTGGCTAGATCTCAAGCCGGATATAGAATATCCCAGTAATAATTGTCAATGGCAGAGACAGCTAAGTTAAATCGCATCCAGCAAACACATTGTAATACAATGGGTATCTGGCCTTCAGTGGCCAAAACAATTACATGAGTCAACAAAAACTTCAATACTAAACTCCCAAGAGTCTTGTAGAACAATGAGGGATTATCCCCCATCTATAAAAAAAAACTGTCTTCATGTCTGGCTGAATTTTAAGTAAGTTAACCCATGTTAGGCACTGAGTGTCCATGTCGTCACACCTCCTAGTAAAGATGGCCGCAGCCCAGGTGAATGATGCTGATGATACAGCCACACAAACCTCCACACTAAAGGGGAAGGGCGGCTGTTTAGCATAGGACATGCCCACTAATAAGGCTTGAAAGTTTGTGTGGCTGTATCATCAGCATCGTGCACCTGGGCTGCAACCATCTTTACTAGGAGGGTTTGCCACGTTCTGTGTGTGCCTACATCATCTAATTTGGCTCCTATGGTCTGTTATTTTTTTTTATATATAGTTCTATGTGTTTTTTTCGAATACCTGAGTGTAGGGACTAGCAAGTGTGAGAATCCGTGACGTGGATTGTGAGCTTACATATTTTGCGAGCTTACATATTTTTGACAAAAATATCAACTAATATCTCACTATTTGAGGTATGGCACATTTTATCTTTTTTTGCAGGATGTGTGTGGACTTTCTAAATTCAGGTGGTTAAATGGTGAGTCTGTCATGTGACATGCACTCATATAGTGCTAACTAAGCCGCCTAACTAGTGCTGTGCGTCATTTGTAGGCCGCAATTCAGACACTGTGCATCTCGCGTATCTGTGTGAGATGCACTCATATAGTGCTGTTTAGCCAGCCTGACGTAGGTTTCTGGCGTCATTTATAGGTTACAGTTCAGACACTGTGCATCTCACTCATCTAAATGACGGGCTCCCAATGCAAGCCTTATTAGTCTGCATGTCCTATGCTAAACAGACAGCCCTCCCCTTTAGTATGGAGGTTTGAGCGGCTGTATCACAAGCATCGTGTACTTGGGCTGCGGCCATCTTTATTAGGAGGGTTTGCCACATTCTGTGTGTGCCTACATCATCTGAATTGGCTCCTATGGTCTGTGATTTTTCTTTCCTGGAATAAAGTGCACTGCAGGGAAGGATACCAATCATTCCCAAGGGGGTGTCTTTACAGAAGGGGAGGCCGAACAATTCTTGAGGTTACCCATCCCAAGATGGGCATGATTACAGAAGTTAACGCCAAACTAATCTGTAGGGCACAATGCCCCACCAGACTAGCCCGGCATATTTGCATCAGATGAATTGCACTACTAAACTAGCTTTTTTTATTTTATAATTAAGAAAAGTTTGTGTAGGACATTAGGACTTTGTTGTAATGGAGTAGTAGACAAATTTAACCTTATGATGTTGGTTTGGGAGGCTTGAGGGCCCTTTAACACTAGAAGTCCCAGAGAGGGGTCATTTAACATTTCTACCATTGGAACCATATGGAGCTCAAAATTCTTGGGACTTCTAGCTGAGAATAAAATCTTACTAAACTAAAAGTAAATTTAAGAAAATATAGTTTTTTTATTTTAAAAAATTCATTATAATATTGTAAGTAGTAAAGAGCACCTGTAATAAACTTTCCCTTCCATAATCTCTCTTTTAAACAAAGTAACAACTTGAAGAGAATTAAAGACTAATGAAGAATAGAACACTTTCACCTATTAATATATACCGTATTTTCCGGACTATAAGACGCACTTTTTTCCCCCAAAACTGAGGGTAAAATGGGGGTGCATCTTATAATACGCATATGGCTTACCGTAGCGGCGGTGGTGGAGCGGGGGTCACAGGAGACAGGGTCAGCAATACTGAGGGCTCGGAGGAGGGGGTGTCACTGCAGTGAAGTGTCGCGAGCGGAGGAGGGGACGCTGCGCTCTCCCACTGCTCGGGTCCGGCTGCCGCCGCTGCTGCTCGGTGGCTCGAGCGATGGGCCGGATCCTGGGGACTCGAGCGGCGCTCCTCGCCCGTGAGTGAAAAGGGGAATGGTTGTTTGGGTTTAGGGATATTGTCCGTGACGCCACCCACGGTTGTGATGATTTTTGGTAACACCACCGCTGCTCTGTATGGGTATCCCGGGAGCGGTGACAGGGAGCAGCAAAGTTGTTAGTTCTCCCTCCGTGGGCAGGGGGTGGTGGTCCCGGGGCCCAGTGATAGGGTGGAGGATGAGGGATGGCAGGCCCGGTGCAGGGCTTGGCGAGGTGCAGGGTCGCGGGGGCAGCGCTGTGCCTCACGGCACGGTGGTACTCACTCAGCCTGAGACGATGACACTATTCTCGGTAAAACACACGGCTGGAAAGACGGTTCCCACGGACGGCTGCTGTTGCTTTTCCCCGGTAGGTAACGGTGACTGTCTCTTTCCCTGCACCTATGTTCAATGTTGGTAGCGATGGATTCCAACTGGTAACCCGCTCCTCGACTTGGATATGGGCCGGAGGAGCCCCTCCCTGCCCGCAGGCGCTGGCCCTAAGAAACTGGTGCCTTGGCTGTGGCGGTGTCTCTCTCACACGGTTGGACGGCCGCCTTCAATCGGGACCTAGCTGCTTGGAGACCCGGAGGTCCCCTTCACTGACGGATCTGGCAAATTCACGGCGACTCCAAGCCTCGCCGGGACCTGAAAGGCCCCCGCCAATGGCGCTGGCCTCTCACTGTGCACCGGTCCGGCACCGCCGGGCCACCACCCGTCCGCAGTCCCCACGGCAACTCCGATAGGCCACTCCTGCAGACAGTCACTGCCGTCCGCCAACCTTGCCGTCTCGGTCCGGGGCACACACCCGGACCAACTTCAGGCTTTCAAACTGTCACTTTTTCTCTTTCACTACTTTCCCTCCTTCTACTTCAAACTCCAAAACTAATCTGCCTGGTTTTCCCGCCTCCAGGACTGTGAACTCCTTGGTGGGTGGAGACCAACCGCCTGGCTCCACGCCCTGGTGTGGACATCAGCCCCTGGAGGAAGGCAACAAGGATTTCTGGGTTTAGCTTAGGTGTGCCTAACCGGGGTGTAGGGTGTGGTGATGTGATTACCTGTGACCCCTGGCTTGTCCAGGGCGTCACAGAAGCAGCTCATGAGGGTCACAGGATGGAGGGTCGGCAATGCGGCAGATGCCATTGATCTGACGGCGGGCTACGGGCTCCATTGAATCGCCCATGGTTGACGCGATGAACTTCAAAAAAATAGCCGCGGAGACGGCGCGTGCTCAGATTGATGGAACGGATTGCTATCTGCGCACATGCCTCCTCCGTGGCCATTTTCTTGAAATCAAGCTCATCAACCATTCAATGGAGCCCACAGTCCGCCGGCAGAGCAATGGAGCCTGCTGCTGTAACACCCCCGAGCCCACAGTATAGCCGACCCTCTGTCCACTGACTCTCCTGAGCACCCCCTCCTCCGAGCCCGCAATATTGTCGACCCTGCCTCCTTTGACCCTCCTGAGCCACTGCACTACCGCTGCATCCCCTGGTGAGATATTATAAGAAGCACTAGGATTATAAGACAGACCCTTATTTTAACATTAAAAACTATTTTTTCCTACAAAGTATTGCACTTTATTGTTAATTACTACTTACGGTATATGTTTAAAAATTCCAAGAGGTTAAAAAAGTTCACAATACAATACATGTTAAAAGGAACCAAATTATCTACAAATAAAGTCAAATATTGGTCATAGCAGTATTACAAATATTCCTACCAAGATTATATATAAAGTGCCCTCCAAATTTACACCACATTACGAAGCAGACACAATGCGGCTTTAATCAAGAAAAAAAGTTAAATGGATGAAAATGTTCGATAACACTGTTCTATATATTTTAAAAGTTGTAAGGCTCAGTTAATAGAATGAGTCATTTCTTAATGACTTTGACCTTCTGAATTCAAATCTGACAATGCAGGTTTCTACTTAGCTCTTGTTTCTATGATATCAAAAGTTTTCCTTTTACTACTATAGATTATTAATGCATGAAAGTTTCAGCACTAAATATAAAAATGCAGAATATATTGTTATGCAAATTTTCAGATATTTATTTAGAATAAAGTTGGCAACAATTCAAATAACTGAACAAGTCTAAACACTATTGAGAATTATAAACAGTTATACAAATTGTGCTACAAAGTTTGATTCAGTGACAACTCTGTTTTGCTTGTCTCTTGTACTCCTGCATCTGATCATCACTTCTAATTGTTCAACAGTAATCTGCAAGCAAAGCTGGAACCTAAGAGCTCAGCCTTAGGGGTACTTTGCATGCTGCGACATCGCAGGCCGATGCTGCGATGCCGAGCGCGATAGTACCCGCCCCCGTCGCAGCAGCGATTTCCTTGTGATAGCTGCCGTAGCGAACATTATCGCTACGGCAGCTTCACATGGACTCACCTGTCCTGCGACCGTCGCTCTGGCCGGCGACCCGCCTCCTTGTTAAGGGGGCGGGTCGTGCGGCGTCATAGCGACGTCACACGCCAGGCGGCCAATCGGAGCGGAGGGGCGGAGATGAGTGGGATGTAAACATCCCGCCCATCTCCTTCCTTCCGCATATCCTACGGAAGCCGCAGTGACGCCAGTAGGAGATGTTCCTCGCTCCTGCGGCTTCACACACAGCGATGTGTGCTGCCGCAGGAGCGAGGAACAACATCGGACTGTCGTGTCAGCGTAATCTTGGATTAAGCCGACGCTGCACCGATGATACGATTACGACGCTTTTGCGCTCGTTAATCGTATCATCGAGCCTTTACACACTACGATGTCGCATGCGATGCCGGAAGTGCGTCATTTTCAATTTGACCCCACCGACATCGCACCTGCAATGTCATAGTGTGCAAAGCCCGCCTGTCTTGGGCAGATCCAAATCTCTAACACTGTCATCATGACTCTGGGATAGCGGGGAACTAGGGCTCCTAAGCTGTCCCTCAAGCTAGGAGGTCCTATGCTATCGATATTTTCAGGGATACCCCTAGTGGTGGTGAGGCTTGAGTTTCCTTCCCAGTCCTGCTCCTGACCAGTCTTGATCTGACTCCCCCTCCTCAAAGGATTGGACAGCAGTGTAATGAAAATCACAGATAAAGACAGATGAGGGAAAAAGCGAAACTTTGTCACACAGCACACACACACACACACACACACACACACAAAGGTAAAAACAATAGGAGATTCAGGAGGAAACCCAAGAGTTGTAAGGAAGTATAAAACAACAGGAGCACACTCCACAACCACACCAAGCAAAAAGCCCAATTTTCACAAGAGAATCTGGTCTGGGACACCACATCATACAGACAACATAGAAACTATAGCTGGTATGTGTAGAATATTTCTTCCAACTTAAATAGAAGGGAAGAAAATGTGATTGGCTTCCCCACCACATGTGATCAAAGGAACCTAACAAGCAGATTAGCATTGAATAAAGGCCCCGTCACACTAAGCAACATCGCTAGCAACATCGCTGCTAACGAACAACTTTTGTGACGTTGCTAGCGATGTTGCTGTGTGTGACATCCAGCAACAACCTGGCCCCTGCTGTGAGGTCGTTGGTTGTTGCTGAATGTCCTGGGCCATTTTTTATTTGTTGCTGTCCCACTGTGCAGCACAGATCGCTGTGTGTGACAGCGAGACAGCAACAACTAAATGTGCAGGCAGCAGGAGCCGGCTTCTGCGGAGGCTGGTAACCACAGTAAACATCGGGTAACCAAGAAGCCCTGTCCTTGGTTACCCGATATTTACCTTTGTTACCAGCCTCCGCCGCTCTCACTCTCAGTGCCGGCTCCTGCTCTGTGCACATGTAGCTGCAGGACACATCGGGTTAATTAACCCGATGTGTGCTGTAGCTATGAGAGCAAGGAGCCAGCGCTAAGCATTGTGCGCTGCTCCTTGCTCTGTGCACATTTAGCTGCAGCACACATCGGGTAATTAACCCGATGTGTGCTGTAGCTAGGAGAGCAAGGAGCCAGCGCTAAGCGGTGTGCGCTGCTCCCTGCTCTCTGCACGTGTAGCTGCAGCACACATCGGGTAATTAACCCGATGTGTGCTGTAACTAGGAGAGCAAGGAGCCAGCGCTAAGCGATGTGCGCTGCTCCCTGCTCTCTGCACGTGTAGCTGCAGCACACATCGGGTAATTAACCCGATGTGTGCTGTAACTAGGAGAGCAGGGAGCCAGCGCTCAGTGTGCGCTGCTCCCTGCTCTCTGCACGTGTAGCTCCGTGCGCTGGTAACCAAGGTAAATATCGGGTTGGTTACCCGATATTTACCTTAGTTACCAAGCGCAGCATCTTCCACGCGGCGCTGGGGGCTGGTCACTGGTTGCTGGTGAGCTCACCAGCAACTCGTGTAGCCACGCTCCAGTGATCCCTGCCAGGTCAGGTTGCTGGTGGGATCGCTGGAGCGTCGCAGTGTGACATCTCACCAGCAACCTCCTAGCAACTTACCAGTACCCATCGTTGTTGGGATCGCTGCTAATTTGCTTAGTGTGACTGGACCTTAACTCTTGCTAGCCTGCCTATGAATCATCACACAGCAGGTCGACACCCGTGTCTACCTGTGTTGATCCCAAACATTAGATAAACCATCAGAGTATCAGAATCTGAAATATGAACAGAGCCCGAAGCCGCCATTACAGTGGGGGAAGTTTGTCCAAACCTCTGTGTGACACTAACAGAATTGTTCAGTTTAATTTGTGTTATAAGTAGTTATGGGTAAATAGTAACAATTCGTGCTCTGATTATTCATAACAAATCCCAAAGCACTATTTCGGTATTTGTCATGAATAACAAACCTAATACTAGTCAATTAGGAACCTGAGCTTTTTTTCTGAGAAATCTTCATGAAAAATGCTCCGGTTCCTCATTGATTTGCATTAGGTTCGTTATTTGTGACGAATACTGGAATGGTACTTTGGGATTTGTTATGAATAATCAAAGCCCGAATATTTACTATTCACTCTTTACTAGTGTAAGATGTTGATTAGTTGAGGTTGATGACAGAAAGTCTGGGTCGTGAGAGCAAGATGCTTCATGACACCAAGCACACTGTTCTTCCTCACTTGATTCAACTGAAAATATTTCTGGTGCTTTTGGAACCGGTTCTTCTGTATGTGGTACCGGGCTTATAGCAGATGGAATGTTTGGATACTGTAAACTCCACTTCCTCATCCTTGAAACTCTTTTCCTAATGGGGGGCACCATGCAGAGATTGCAGGTAGTGTGATCGGCTGGCTCTCTCCAGATTATTGGAATAGCAAAAGGCATGGATTGCCTCTTCTCATGCAATTACTGGGCAAGGTATGATGCACATCTATTGCAGTACATGTGTGAACAACTGTTGTCCTGATCTCCTGTTCTGCAGTCAAAATACAGGTTGTAGGCTTTTCCTTTCTGATGCAAAAGTGACTTCACTTCTTGTAGAAAAACCTTTCCTCTTTGAAATGCAAAAACGAGGTATATCTTAAAAAATATATAGAAACATGTTAATATGCAAAGAAATAAAGCTAAGAAACTAAAACTATATGTTTTACACAGGGAGTATTTATAAAAGTAGGTGCTGCAGCTGTAATTAGGATTACATGATCGGAGTTAGATTAATACTTAAGGTATTAGAAAACGGAAAGCTCACTAGACTAAATAGGCGATGTAATAGACTCGCTGCTAACAATGCAATAATGATGATGAAATAATATCAACTTTTTTTATAAGCTTTAAAGTGTAGTAAGCAAATTTTAGCATTATATTAATTTTCAGCACCACAAAATTAACTGAGTTCAACCGTTTTCATCTCTGCACCAGTTTGGCTGTAGAAGAGGGTAATCAGTTTCTGATCGAAAACTCAAGCTCAATCTCAACCTTAAAGCCTGCTTTACACGTTACAATTACACATGCAATCTCGTATGCAATGTGACACGCCCCCATCGTATGTGCGGCACGTTCAATTTGTTACCCGTGTCGCACAAACGATTAAATCCCGTCACACGTACTTACCTTCCATACGACCTCGCTGTGGGCGGCGAACATCCTCTTCCTGGAGTGGGAGGGATGTTCGGCATCACAGCGACATCACACGGCAGCCGGCCAATAGAAGCGGAGGGGCGGAGAGGAGCAGGACGTAAACATCCCGCCCACCTCCTTCCTTCCGCATTGCAGGCGGGACGCAGGTAAGATGTGTTCATCATTCCCGGGGTGTAACACACAGCGATGTGTGCTGCCTCGGGAACATTGAACAACCGGATGTTCCATTTTTAGAATTTGAACAACGTGTATGTGATCAACGTGTTTTCGTACAATCAAAATCGCACGTAGGTTTTACACGCTACAACAACACTAACGATGCCGGATGTGCGTCACTTATGACGTGACCCCGCCGACACATCGTTAGATTTATTGTAGCGTGTAAAGCCCGCTTTTAGTGTCTCACAATGGGCAAAAGTAAGGATTTGGGGTTCTCTAATTACAGTAAAATAACTAACATTTTATATTGCACTTCTATGATATGTTGTAGCAGCAGTATAAGCTCATACAAAAAATATATTGCTTTTTACTTATTTATGAATTCTGAATCAAGATGCTTGTAATAGTACAACCGAGCAAAGTAAAATAAAAGGAAATCATGATATTGCAGTATGAGGAACGTCAGCACCCTACACACATTACTGTTTTTTTTAATGCAGAATTCCCATTTTCCTGCCTGCACTGACATAATGCATGAAAGTAACATCTGTTTTATTAATAATTTCTATGTAAAAATCAAATGCAGCTCTCAAAAGGTGTAAGAGAGTGATAAAAACATGGCTGCTTTCTTTAAAAAAGTGCACCACACTTGTCTATTAGTTGTGTCTCTTATTGGAACAAAATTCCATTGAAGTGTAGGGAATGAGGCTGAAATACCACACACATTCTGAGGATTTGTGGCCAGTGCATGCTTTTCTAATTCTGGACAACTCTTGTAACCTTTTCCTGACCTTTGAAGTACCCATATGTCATGGTCTGGAAGATGTTCCTAACCTATGACAAATGGGTTCTTCATATCGATCATACGGGACACAGGAGCTGTGCCCACTTGCCGCTGGGAGTTCAGCTTAAGTAATAGACGAGCTCTATCTGTCACAGCTAGGGATAGTGGCCTCACTGCCACTGGCTGTTTAACCCCTTAAATGCTGTGATCAATAGCGATTGCAGCATTTAAGAGGCTGACAGAGGGAGTGTGCTCCCTCTCCCACCCGATTGGGACCCCCACTACATGATCATGAGGTACTGATTGTTGCCATAGCAACCCAAAGTCAAGAAGCATGGTCTAAGTGGCGTTCCGTCAATGTTTTACACACCCAAAATCTCAAAATAATTAACAAAACAAACCAAAAAATATATCAATAAAGAAAAATATTAGTAAAAATAAATAAAAAAAGTACACATATTTGGTATTGCCGCGTCCAAAACAACCCAATCAATAAAACTTTCACAATAGTTAACCCTTTCAGTAATCATCATAACAAAAAAAAAACTTGAAAAATATTATGCTTTATCATCATACTGCTGAAAAAAGAATGGAAAAAAACACGATCAAAAAATCGTATGTAAATAAAAATGGTAATCTTTTCCTGCAAAGAAAAAAAATGTCATCCAGCTCGGTCAGCAGAAAAAT
The DNA here is from genome assembly GCF_048569485.1 of Anomaloglossus baeobatrachus. Lineage (NCBI taxonomy): Eukaryota > Metazoa > Chordata > Amphibia > Anura > Aromobatidae > Anomaloglossus > Anomaloglossus baeobatrachus. Next base: position 186,577,813 of record NC_134353.1, on the reverse strand, counting down.
AAAAAAGCTACAGCAGTCAGAGTGAATTAAATTCTTTTTTCTATAAAATAGTTTTTATTCTGTAGAAGCAGCAAAACACACAAAAATTATATAAACATGGGATCACTGTAATCATACTGACCCAAGAATAAACTTGTCTTATCACTTTTGCCACACAGTGAATGGTGTAAAAAAAAAAAGAAATTCCTGAATTGCTATTTCATATTCATTCTGCTTCACAAAAATCTGAATAAAAAACAATCAAAAAATGTTACGTGGCCGATAGTGGTACAAATAGAAATGTCAACCTATCCTGCAAAACACAAGTCTTAACATAACTCTGTCTGCAGAAATCTAGAAACAATTTAGCTCTCAAAATGTGGTGATACAAAAACTTTATTTTGTAAAGAAAGAAGCATTTTTTAGTGGGAAATAGTAGCTAAATAGAAAAAAAACTATATAAATCTGGTTTCGCTGTAATCACACCGACCTAAACAATAAAGCCATATAATCACTTATCCCACATAGTAAACAGTGAAAAAAAGGAAATTTTGACATGCTCTTGACATATTTATTCTTCTCTCAAAGAGTGCAGTAAAGCTTGGCTCACATTTATCCTGTGCTTTACGCTGAGACCTTATAGCAGGATTTACTTGTAATTCCCTGTAACACATCATTCAGACAGAACTCCCGTTGGAAAATTCACTATAATGAGGCAGATGGAGTCCTTTTCGACTGTGGTGTCCATCTTTTTAAGTGTTTATATAAGTGCTATCAACCAGCTTTGTGCACTTCTGAAATGGACAATTCTGTATAGATGCCAGAGAGATTCCAGAGTAACTCTATTGTCTCACTATAGTGAGTTATTTGTTTCAGAGTGTCATATGAAACAAATCATTTCGAGATGTAGATGTAAACCGCAATGTAAGTACATAATAGAGCAAAGGATAATGTGATCCATAATTATATATAAAATAAAATAAAAGCTTCAACTCAATCCACAAGTCCTCACTCAAGTCCTTCACCTGTCAATGGAAATGTAGGGATTTTTTTCACATTAGTGGTAACACAAAGGCTTTGGAAAACTGCTATTGCTCCCCCAAAAGAAACCCAAATCCAAATGCCCATCTCCTTTCTGAGCTCCACAGTGTTCCTAAACCACATTTATCATCCACATGTATTGTATTACTGCAGTTAAGAAAGGCCGCTTAATTTACAAGATGTGTGTCTCCAGAAACACAAACTGAGCACAATGTACGGGCACTATAATGTACTGGGCACTATAATGTCAGATTTTCAATTTTCACTCAGCAACAATTATTGCTGCTTGTTTAAGGAAATCACCCATTGAGTCAAAATTATCATGACACCTGTAGATAAATTCCCCAAAAGGTGTAATTTCCAAAATGGGGTCATTTGAGAGGGATTTTGCTCTTCTGGCCCTTAGGAGCTCTGTATATGGAGTATAAAAACTATTCTTGTAAAATCTGTCCTCCAAGATTTGAATAGCACTCCTTCCACCCCGAGTCTCTCCATGTGGATAAGCAGTACTATGCAGCCAAAAGTGGGATATTGCCACATTTAGCAGAAATTGTGTGAGAAAGTTTGGTGTCCCGTTTACCCATTTCTCCATGAGCAAATGTAAAATCTGTGGCTGAAACACATTTTTGTGATAAAAATGTAATTAGTTTTTTTCTTCACCACTCACTGGTATAAAATTGTATTACACACCTATGGTGTCAATATGATCACTGCACCCCAAGATGAATTCATTGAGATATATACTGTAGTTTGTGAAATAGTGTAACTTTTATGGGTTTTTCTGTTCTTGCACACCAGTAAACCATGAAAACAAAATCTGCGCTATAGTATACCACTCCTTCCCTTCTGAGCTTTTTACTCTGCCTGAAAAGTAGTTCCCAATTATGTTAGGTATTGACGCACTTGGGAGGAAATGCACAACAAACTGTGCTGTCTTTTTTTTTCTACTAGCCCTTATAAAAATTAAAAGCTTAGGGCTAAACAACATTTCAGTGGTAATTATTCTTTTTCATCTCCCATTGGTAGCAAATTCGATGTGGCACATGTGGTGTCAAGATGCTTGCTGCCCCCCTAGATGAATTTATTGAGGGATGTAGTTAGTAAAGGGAAATCACTTATGGGGGTCTGCTTCTCTGGAATGTCAGGGGCTCTGCCAATGTGACATGGAACGTTAAAACCATTACAGCAAAATCTGCACACCAATATGGCACTCCATCCCTTCTGAGTTTTGCAGTAGTTTTTGACCACTTCTTGGTATTGACATACTCAATTCCTTGAGATGTATAGTTTCCAAAATGGGGTCATTCGTAGTTGTTACTACTGTTTTAACATTCAGGTGTTCTTTAAATGTCTGCAATCTATTACAGCCAAAATGTTGCTCCAAAGTTCAAATAGTGCTCCTTCCCTTCCAGACTGGGGTTTGCAGAGAGGAGGATTAGACACATGGCTGGAGCTAAGCAATTTGGATTATCAGGCAAACTTCTGAGAAGCATGTGGTAGCTGTGAACTTTGCTTCCTGAAAACTCAGGCAAACATGGGTGCCTGAGTCAACTTTAAAAGGCCTTTGGTGATGACATCTTTGATACTTGCCAGGTTGCTAGATTGTCCCAGTACAAGGAAGCTAGGCATTTCTCCATAGTGTCCAAGGAACAATTTTTCAATACAGTGCCAGACTCCATGTGATTTCCATAACTCCATGACTTATCCTCTTTGGTGATGCAATTTCATTATTGAAAAGTGTAAATCGAATAACAGCAGTTTGTTACTGATTTCCAGGAAACAACAATATATATTACTTACAATGTTTAGAGAAACATCAAACACTAAGTAATAGTAAAAAGGCAACGTAATAAAAATGTATCATACATTACTGACCCAATGCTCCAAAGTTATTCAAAGGGGTGCTTCACTTTAGCATTATATATGTTAATTAACTATTTCATTTTGTACAATTAGCCTAATTTACATATTGAATTACAGAGGTTTTCTAGCTGAGAAGCCAAAGATGACTTCTCTCTGGTTCTCTGATTAATTATTCTCCAGGTGTACGGGAATTAAAATTCCTTAAACAGTAAATTATTTGTGCCAGTGATATAAATCCAGTGATGCCTGCAAAATAATGCAGGAACTTAGAATAAAAGAGGAAGCTGTATCTCATAAGCTAGAATTATACCCTTGTAGTGATAAAAGTATTTTTTAGCAGTTAGCATTGCAATCCTAAAGGATCAGCTTGTAAGAATTTATTAAACTAGGTAGTGCCATCTACAAGATCTGCATAATCTAACAATCAGCTGTGAAACATTGCTTTCTCATCTGTAAGATCCGTGACAACAACTGGTCATTTAGAAAGATAATAAGATGCAGTTTATAGAAATGATAAATTGGATTGGCAATGAAACAGAGAATAAGTTTGAGTTAAACTATTTATGAAGATAATAGTTACAATTTGTAGAAATCTAATATATTCAAATGATTTAAAAGGTTAAGGTTTTATAAGACTTGATGGATACATGTTTGATTAAACATAAAACTATATAAAATGTTTACTTTATGAAGAAATTCCTCTACATCTAAACTATACAGATGTAGTAGTGTGGTGGAGTTTACCGGGGATTTAAGGTACAGTTTTTATAAGGTGTTCTATAAATGAAAAACTTGGGCCTCTATGGATCAGACTTGTCTTCTTGCCATGTCCCAAAGAGGCTTGATTAAAATGAGATTTTGGGAATTTGGATACAAAATCAGTACTCTAAACTCGGCATCACAAAACAATTCATTAACCATTTTTTTTTTCAAAATTAAAGTTTCATTGTTTTTTTTAAAACATACAGAAATAGAAAAACAAAAATCATATGATAAACATACAGTAGCAAGTTCAGGAGGTTCTGAACAAAAAAAAGATTACTTTCAACAAAAAAAGTGCAAAGAAGAGTAAACAACAGCCTTTACCCCTGCACGACCAAGGCAGTACTATTACATTGTTGGCCGCGCCTGTCCCGTTACCACAGGCTACAGCGGCAAGCTCTCAGTAATCCCCGCACATGTCTGCTGATCTGATCAGAAAATGTTAGGCTAACAAGTGGGTGGATTGGAGATGCACCTGTGCCTTTTAACTTCTTACATCACGCTGTCAAACTCTGGGATTGTGTGGTTTCCCGCCGCCATCAGAATACACGTGACACGATCACGTGGCGCTTATGTGTTGGCATGGCAGTGCAGAGTCAGATGATGACCCCAGTTGCTGCCATGGCTCACTTTCTGTTAAAGCTAGCAGAGCGTTGGCACTCATAGGAACACAGCATTTCTGCTGATCAGAGCGATGCTGAAGCATCACTCTGATGAACAGAACCCATCGAACTCTGATGAACAGAACCCAATCGAACTGTTTAATCACAGGTAATCTCACCTAGGGAGACTAGTAAAACCAATAAAAAAAATATAAAAAGAAGAGTTTTTAAAAAACTCTTAAGTTCAAATAACCCCCTTTTGCTTCTTGAAAATAAAACAGTAATGATAAAAAATAGAAATATTTGGTATCACTAAGTTTAGAAATGCCCATTCTATCAAAATATAAAATCAATTAATATGATCAGGTCCCTTCCAGATTTGTGACTGACTGATTAATGTAGGACTTGCGATGGGAAGGGAGCAGAATCAGTGATATAGTTGAAGATCTTGAGCATTAGCGGGTTTAGCTGTTCAGGAAAGAATCTTTAGAATTTACATGTAGGGTAATCAGGGCCAGGACTCTAATTCCCTGGGAGAGAAAGGTGATTAGGTGATTCTAAACTAGTAATGATCTCCTTGGACAGATTTTTGAAAGGGGTGGATATAGTGGATGATAAGTTTGGAGTTCAGTTTATTGGGGGGAGAGTTTATAGTTTAGAATAGTAAGAGCGAAACACATCTGCAATCTGAGAGGTAGTATGTACCAGAAATGTTTCACACAAATTTAGTTTTCAGGATTCTAACTAGTATTTTCCAAGGATTATTGACAAATCTGTATGACCTATCTGTAGGAACTGATTGTAGAGGACTCCAAAAGGTGTTTGACCTCCAATCTAGCCTCGAGTAGGTTTATAAGAGTTGATGTTGAGAGAGTGCTTTTGTGAATGAATTCTAGCTTAGTAATTTTTTGGAAAGCTTTTTTGAAATTCTGGGCCCTGTTTCTCTTAATCTTGGTCCTGTGTTTGATGAAAACACCTTGTACGGCACATTTAATAGTTACCATTTGATTATTGGGGAAGTATTGTTAGATCAGTGGCCTGAGATATAATTTTTCAATTGTCATCTGAATGTAGGAATTGCATAGTGTATCTAAAAGTAAGGATTCATTGAGACTCCAGGACCTGTAGGTATTAGTAAGTGAGGAAATTTTGAGGGAATAAAACACTGGCGCATCAAAAGGCCAAAGAATGTTTCCAATACTAGTCAATAGTGAGCCATAGTAGAGCATTATGTTGGAGCAAAATATAGTCCAGGTGGCAGTACGAATCATGTAGGGCAGAGTAAAAACTGTAATCTTTGTCAGATAGATGTATTCTCTATGTGTCACTAAGTTGACTAAGATGAGAAATGTTTTTTTTAAATATGTTTAATTAGGAGAGGAGAGATCTGCCCTTGGAGTTGTCTAATGTTGGTTCAAGGGTGGCATTTAGGTCACCACACCAAACCACTCTATGTCTAACCAAAGTGGTAGAAATATCAATGGATTGGAGATAAATAGGGCTCGGTCTTTGTTCTGAGAATTAATTATAGTAAGGAGTTGACTTTCGATGAAAAGAAATAAGATGATATCCCGCTTCTGAGCCTAAAGTGCAATTCTGGTGGACCAGGGATCTGTGGATAGCAATTGCTACTCTTTTAGAAAGGGAAATTGGGTTGTTACCCAACTGCTAGTTAGTTTAGTGTTTGTTTTTAAGTAACGATGAGTGTTTCCTGAAAAGAAATGAGGTGTACCTTACAACAATGGAGGGAGTTAAGAATCTAGGCTTGCTTTTCATGAGCATTGAGTTCCTTAGCATTGAAAGAGGCAATGTTTAAGTCCACTATAATTACTTAATAAAATAATCTTTCACAGGTACCTTGTTAAAGCATGTCCAAGTTAGGTGATTCCCCAAGGTTACATAGAAAATGAAAAAGAAAAGTTAACAAACAGGAGAGCCACAAACAGTGAATAAATAACAAAAACAGTAGGATAGCTACTACAGCAGAGACTAGAGAAGTACAATCATAACCACAAAGCTGGTGTGTTTTATGAGGACACAACTGGGGCTCCCAACCTACTGGAGCAAGAGAAATGGCAGTCATGTTCCACGAACAACTCCAAAAAATAAATAAACCTGAATTAATGCTAGTAACCAAATAAAGGTGTATACGAGTACACGACCAAATGAATAAAAAAATCTGAAATCCCAGATTGTCTAAAGTAGACTATAAGACTAAAACTGACCCATCAATTGCACATGGCTATAATAGAAGGGCTTCAATGTAACTAAGAAAATGTAAAAAAAAAACAATTATATCTTTATAAGACAACAAGTAGATTAAGCCAATGAAGCCAAATAGAAAGACTAAAGTCAATCAACCAGTGTTCACAGTCCCATGAATTTTAGAGTGAGCACTTCTTTGGCTTCTGCAATGCAGAAGGGGGCAAAAGGAGACCCTCATGGGTAGGTGACACATATAGGGTACAAATGTCTTTGTCTTTTCTTGGGATCCAAGATGCAAAGTGACAGAGCCAGCTAGGTGGGAGCCTTATATTGGGCCTCTCCAGGAAGGTTGCAAGGTCTTCTGGAGAACAAAGTTTATGTTTCCCTTTGCATTAAATCATTGAGAAGGGGTTGCCAGGCTGCTTGATGGATAGAGTTGTTTTTACGTCCTTGGTATGGTGTTAATCCAGAACCATACGATGCAAGGCTCTATGTGCTCCGTCAAGCTTTATTGCCTTGCCTGGAGGAAGACTATTAAATAAAGATGTGAGAACAGAGGTAATGTGAGCAGAGGTGATTGATTTGGGGAGCTCTCAAACCTTGTAGGTTGTTGCACCTATTCCTATTCTACAGGTCATCCACACTCTTCTACAGCTAGAAGAGTTGCTCCAAGTGCAGTCTCACTGTGTATTGTAAGGTTAGCATAGCAAATAAGTGAGCAGTTTGAAAGTGGTACAGGTTGTCAATCCTGACTGAGATGGAGGAGAGTTTGCAGTGAAAAAGTGTGACTCCCTCTTCACATTCAGCAACCACGTGACTTGCAAGTGCTGGGATGTTGTACCTTGGTGGCCAGTCTATTATCAAAAAATACTGTTTGACCAGCATTTCCATTTACTGTGGTTATAGTAAGGTCTTAGAGGGCTGAGACCACAGGCCCAGGGATAGTTGTAGTTGTGCATTCCATCCCTCTTGTGAGACTGATTGTAAGGGGTCGGGCCTCAGCGGATCTCCTGTTGCAGTAAAAAGGAGGGGTAATACCCTATGGAGAACATGTGGATCATCCTGGTAAAATTGCACTACTTCTATGCAAAACTGGATGGGCCTGGAAATGGGGGTCTGCCCAAGATGGTTTCTCAGGGTTTGTAGACAGAGAACAATCCTTTGCAGAATTAAGGGCCCTGGTGGGGCGATGACAGGAGGGCTCAGAGATGTTTCCAGAGTCAACAACTTACTGGGGTCTACATGGAAGGGCTCAAAATTCTTACTGTCCCCTTTAGGTATTGGGGGATCAGTATCATTGCCAGCCTTAAGCTACATGGGGGATGAAGGCTCAATACCATACCCAACCCATTAGACAGTGGTATTTATGGTGTTAGAAACTCTCTCTAATCTGCAGCAGCTGACAGGCTGTAGAACCCATCAGTGTAGGACTCATTACTATGATTTTCTCAGGAAGATATAAAGAACCCTTGCATGGGCAGGGAGGTGAGGTGAGATACCTCCGAGTCCAGGATGGTTCTGCTATGGTATCATGGGGATCTCTGGTAAGACGCTGATGAAGCGAGTACTTGAGCTGCATCATCTCAGGACTCTATCTCTGCCTGCTGTGGTGCATCCAGTTCCTGTCTTTGGGAACAGATCAGAACCAACTCTATATCCCCTTGGGGTGAGGCGAATCTGGTAGGAGAATGGGCTATTGTCTTCCTGTTAGTTTTGCCCATGATAGTTTGATGATTGGTGGGGTTTTGGGAGAACAAGGTGTAGGAGCTTAAAAGAGTTTGTCTTCACTCAGCCATGGCTGGTCGTGACTACCCAAATTCATGAACAATTTTGAAAGTCTTTGAGGCATAGACAGAATATGATGAAGGCAATAATGTTCTAGGTCTACCAGGGAGCTTTCCTGGAGCTCCACTGCCAGCAATACAAAATTCTGAAGAGGAAAAAAACTGGATGTGCATAAGAGTGATTCCCTTCCTGAAGAAGGGTCTCAGACTCCTGAAACATGTAGAAATAAAATCACTCCTTTTATTATATAAAAAATTTTTGTATTTTTCCTGTCACAGGCAGCGCAATAAGACTGTCATGACCCAGGCCGGGATTTCAATCTTTCTTCTTTCCTGGTCTGATCAAGTCAAGGGTTAACTTTCTCTGCCTCATTTCTGCTCCCAGTCTGCTATATCTCTGTTCTGCAACCTGTGTGCAGTGCCAGATATATTGCTTGCCTTCGGCACGTGTAGCTGGCTCTGGTGAGTCCATAATCGGTCTTGCTGCATTGTCCTGACCCTACTCTGTTTGTTTACCGTCCCCTGACCCTTCCCTACTCATTATCTCCCAGTTTGTTTGTATTCCTTGGTATTTTACTCGCTCGTTCCTGACCAGACTCAGTCTCCCCCCTCTAACATGGATGCTTCTGACCGGCTACTGACCATTGCTCTCATCTGACTTGCATTTTGTATTTCCCCTTAGTACTTTGTTTATCTCTGGCATTGACCCGCCTTTCTGACTATTCTGCCACCTAGTAGTTACTTCGCTGTACCATTACTGGTCTGCTTCAGTGCAGGGTTACATGTACGAGAACTCCGGCACACTAGCAATCACCCATGGAGACACAGAAAAACAAGAGAGCGTAGAATTGATGTCAAAAATCCTTTTATTTTTATTTTGGGATGAAAAAAAGGTGCAATAAGTGCTGTACAAAAGTCCGCCAATAACAACGTTTCGGCCGGTTTGGCCTTCTTCAGGTCGGACAGGCTGAATACAATATTTACAGAAAGAAAAACAAAACAAAAATACAGGACATCCATCAGTATGGAATTTTGGAACAATTTAAGGTATAATAAGACACATATTGAAGTATCGAATAATCAATGGTAGACAAAAAAAGTAGAGTCAAAGGTACACTGAATTAGAGTCACGTCTTCTTTCCCCTCTCTCCTTTTCTTCCCCAGTCCCGTCTCTCTTCTTTATTCTCTTCTTTAACCCCTAATAGGAATCACCACATTCCTCAGGCTATCTCAGACTTCCGACCATGTCAGAGACGTGTCCATACACAGAAGAGCATTGAGGTAACCTATAATCCACGCCACTCCTTACAACACCTACTCCTCCTTGATTTTATTTATCATCATACACATGTCATCCACTATAGATATCGGTTCTGACGTAATCCAATATATCTGCGCATGACTGTGAACCATCATATTGTCGCTTAGACACAATGACTGGATCTGATGCGTTTTCATAACAGGTAAACTTTTGGCATTCACACTAAGTCCTTATTTCTCTCATTCTCTATATACATCTTATTTTCCCTAATATCATCCCTCACCCATAGTGTAATCCGAAATTGAATATTACGTATACCTCGATGAATGCAGTAATCCAGCATTTGGTACGTCCCTACAATTAACTGTGATATCCTGGTGCTATTTTTCATAACATGACCAACTTCATTATACTATAGGTCAAGCAATAGTGCCTTACACATACTCACCCACTCTGTGTCCTGTTATCTTTAAGGTGAGTTTCTCTACCATGTATGCCACACGTTGTTCATAATAGTCACACGTACACACGTAACTGTATATGGACATACGGAAAGACTCTCTATAGGAATATATATAACACCAATCTTCATGCAATTTCCCCCTTAATTCCTCACACGGTGACGTGACTCTAATTCAGTGTACCTTTGACTCTACTTTTTTTGTCTACCATTGATTATATTATTCGATACTTCAATATGTGTCTTATTATACCTTAAATTGTTCCAAAATTCCATACTGATGGATGTCCTGTATTTTTGTTTTGTTTTTCTTTCTGTAAATATTGTATTCAGCCTGTCCAACCTGAAGAAGGCCAAACCGGCCGAAACGTTGTTATTGGCGGACTTTTGTACAGCACTTATTGCACGTTTTTTTCATCCCAAAATAAAAAGAAAAGGATTTTTGACATCAATTCTACGCTCTCTTGTTTTTCTGTGTCTCCATGGGTGATTGCTAGTGTGCCGGAGTTCTCGTACATGTTTATCTAATTTTTCTCCTGAGCACCTGCATGAGGTGATGCGAGGTCTTCTCTTTATCATCAGTGCAGGGTTAATCTGCTCATTCTCCACTCTGCTGCCATCTAGTGGAGTGACATTATATCTGGCCCAAAAAACATTATTTTTTTCTATGGATCTGCTTCGTATCCTTGCGAATCAGATCTCAAATTTGACACAAATGATGCAGGATTTGTCCGTGGAACATAGAGCCCTGGCCACTTCCCATAACCAACTCCAGGGGGAGAGTCCAGGATCTGGCTAAAAATGTGGTTAAGTTTGTCTCTGAGGAGTTTCTCCTCAAGGTGGGTTCCTTGCACCAGGAACAAATTTCATGTTACGTTATGGATAATCTTCCAGCAGGACTGGTGTTGGGATTCCCCTGGTTACAGATGCATAATCCTGTTATTGACTGGGAATCTCATAATATTGTTAAATGGGGTCCTAAATGGGGTCACTGACTTTACTCGTTAGGGGGCTGACCTTAAAGTCTGGTCATCTCTGGCGGTTGAAGCATTTACAGCGTTAAAGCATTGTTTTATGTCTGCTCCTGTGTTGATTCAGCCCAATCTCTCAGAACCATTCATTGTGGAGGTGGACGCATCAGAGTTGGTAGTGGGTGTGGTGCTGACTCAGCAACATCACTAGCGATGTCGCTGCGTGTAAAGCAGCCTTAACTCCCAGACAGGTGGTCGCTTTTTTTTCACATTTTCATTTTTCTATCACCTTTCGGCCCAGTACCAAGAATGTTAAGGCCGATGCCTTATCTCGCAGCTTGGATCTGATATCACCTCCTGAGCCTCCTTGCTCCATTCTTCAGCATGGGGTGGTCATTTCTGGGGTGTCTTCTGACATGGAGCTTGAAATTCGTGATGCCCAGTCTCTTGATCCGCTGTCATTACCTGATGACAAGCTCTTTGTCCCTGTTCAGTTGCGGTTGAGGGTTCTCCAAGAGTTGCACGACTGCACTCAGTGGTCAACCTGGAGTCTCGGCTACCTGGAGAGCACTTGCTAGACTTTTTTGGTGGTTTTCTATGTCTTCTGATGTTGCCGTGTTTGTGTCTGCTTGTGATATGTGTGCTCGTGCGAAAGTCTCCCATAACCAGCCGGCCGGGGAATTGGTGCCATTGCCAATTCCAGATAGACCTTGGACTCACTTGTCCATGGATTTTATCACTGATCTCCCTCCTTCCAACGGCAAGACAGTTGTCTGGTTAGTGGTTAACAGGTTTAGCAAATAAGTGCATTTTGTTCCCTTGGCGGGATTACCCAATGCTGAAACACTGTCTAAGTTGTTTATTGAGCACATTGTATGGTTGCATGGCGTGCCTCTGACCTTGGTGTCTGACAGAGGGGTGCAATTTGTGTCTAAGTTTTGGAGGGCGTTTTGCAATAGATTGGGTATTGACTTGACTTTCTCCTCTGTCTTCCATCCCGAGACAAATGTTCAGACGGAGAGGACCAATCAGTCATTGGAACAGATTTTACGGTGTCTGGCCACGTCTCTGCAGGATGATTGATGTTCCTCATTGCCTTTGGCTGAATTTGCATTCAATAATCGGGTTAATCAATCCACTGGCACCTCTCCGTTCTTCTGTAATTACGGTTATCACCCCCATTTTGGTGAATTTTCCAGGCTGGATTTGGGGTGTCCAGGGGCTGACTCTGTGGTTCAACGATTGGGGAGGTTTGGAGGGAGGTGCGGAAGAACATTGGGGTGGCTCAGGGCAGACAGAAACATTTTGCTGATAAGCGACAATCTGTAGGACCTAAGTTTCTGGTGGGAGATAAGGTGTGGTTGTCTACCAAGAACATCCGTTTGAAACTTCCCTCCACTAAGCTCGGTCCCAAGTTTAATGGTCCTTAAGAGGTTATTGAGGTTGTCAACGCAGTTGTGTTTCCTTATGCTTGCCTCCGTCGTTTCGTATTCAAAATGTATTTCATAGGTCCCATCTTAAACCATTTGTAACTTCCTCTACTGAGTCTCCACTTCCTCCTCCCCCTGTTTCTGTGGATGGTCAAACGGAAAATGAGGTTAAACACATTGTCGACTCTCGGATGGTTCGCAGCTCGCATGCTTGGTACATTGGAGGGGTTACAGTCCAGAGGATCGGTCTTGGGTCCTGGCATGATGTTACGTCACCACCGGAGTCTGCTCCAGCGACTTCTGTTCCGATCGCCAGGCGACGCCGTGTTCCTGCCGTGGATGGTGCTGGTGATGGGAGAGAAGTCGATGCCAGCGGCACCAGTGGGCGCAGGCTCCGATCATCCACTGGGCTGGGTTAGCTTGGGATCTGCAGTACCGCTGGCTGACTGTGGGTGGCATGTGTCTTCCAGCTGAAGTTGCCAGCATTCAGCTACAGCCAATGGGAAGACACCACACCCTTCTTATTTCCCCTCCTGTCACATGATTACTGCCAGATATAGTTCTGATTTTCCTGGCTCCTGTTACGTCCTATTCTGTTGGTGATTCCTGTGTTGACTTCTGCGTGTTTTTGACTACCCATCTGCCTACTGTTTTTGTACCTTGCTGCCCGACCCGGATCTGACCTCTGCTACGTTTGCTGACTACGTCACTGCCTGCCGATTCTGTCCCTGTTCCGCAATTCCTGGTTTGACCCTGCCTGACTACTACTCTCATCAGACTGCAGGCTTCCACAGGTAGTGATCTCCAGGGTCCTGTGTAATTCCAAATCCCTGTATAGGGGTTGAAGGGTTTCAGGGTTCTGGGGGTCCTACTTGGTGAGGTGGTTCCCTCTAGCCTCCCCTTTACAGCCCATCTGAGTCTGTGGATCCAGGCAGGTGTTACATTATATCTGGCCCTCTAACCAGGAGAGAAAAAAAAAATGGATTCTCTCCATGCTGTGCTAAATCAGGTGCACACCCTTTCTGGGCTTGTACATGGACTGACACAGCAAGTGCAGGATCTCAGGTCTGCTCAGGTCCAAGCCCCCGCTGCAGTACCTACCTCAGCATGTCCAGAGTCCCGTCAACTGCAAGGGAGCAGATCACGTGGTAGAGTGCCTGGATCAGAGAGGCAATCGCTTCCAAGGCAGCAGCACCACCTGAGCGGACCCCAGGATACATGCTCAGGTGCCCAGGTACTTCCTGCAGACCCTATGACGTTAATGTTACCTGTCTCATTGTCTCACCAGGGAAAATCTGTACGGCTGCAGGCCTTTGTTGATTGTGGCTCTGCTGCTAATTTTATAGACACTATTGTAGCAAAAGAGCTGTGTTTGACTTTGCTAAAGTTAAATGCACCTATTAGAATATCTGCTATTGATAGCACCCCTCTCACTCAGGGTGTGGTTACTTTTGTAACTCCAGAGATCTCCATGCTTGCTGGTGCTCTGCATGTAGAATCTGTGTCATTTTTTGTTCTTGAGAATCTGATGTCAGCAGTGGTATTGGGTATGCCATGGCTGCGCAAACATAATCCCGTCATAGACTGGCATCAGGGTGAGATTGTGCGATGGAGCCTGAGTGTCAGGAGATGTGTATGTCTTTATCTGTGAACCTGACTAGAGCTGAACCTATCTTCATACCTTATGCATTCAGGGAATTTGCTGATGTGTTTTCTGTATCTGAATCTGAAAAATTACCTCCGCACAGAGATTATGACTGCCCTATATATTTGGTCCCCAATTCCTGACTCCCCAAGAGTAAAATGTATAATCTTTCTGGTCCGGAGCGTCAGGCCATGAAAGATTATATAGCAGACAGTCTGCAGAGAGGGTTCATCAGACGATCCAGGTCACTAGTCGGTGCTGGATTCTTTTTTGTTGATAAGAAAGATCGTGGCCTCAGACCTTGTATTGACTATCGTGAACTGAATGCTATTACTGTAAAGAATCAGTACCCTCTGCCACTCATCCCCGATCTGTTTAACCAGCTAATAGGAGCCCGGTTGTTCACCAAGCTGGATCTCAGGGGTGCATATAACTTTATCCGTATCAGAGAAGGGGATGAGTGGAAAACTGCATTTAATACTCCAGAGGGACACTATGAGTACCTAGTAATGCCTTTTGGACTAAGTAATGCGCCGGCTGTGTTCCATAACTTTGTTAATGACATTTTCAGAGATATTTGTGGTCAATATGTGGTGGTCTATCTGGATGATATCCTGATTTATTCTCCTGATGCTACGTCACATGTCCAACATGTATGCACTGTACTCCAGAGACTCAGGGAGAATTCCCTATTTGCTATATATGAGAAATGTGTTTTTTTTGAGGCAGAGGTTAATTTCCTGGGTTATATATTGTCTGCAGAAGGCTTCTGCGTGGATTCCTCTAAGCTTCAACCGATTAAGGAGTGGGTGCAACCCAAGTCTCTGAAAGCCTTGCAGCGTTTCCTTGGATTCGCTAATTATCATCGCAAATTCATTAGAGATTTTTCCAAAATTGCCAAACCCCTCACCGATTTGACTAAAAAGGGGGCTGATGTGGTTAATTGGAAGCCAGAGGCAATCCATGCCTTCTCAAAATTAAAAGGATGCTTCTCCTCAGACCCGATTCTGGTTCAGCCTGACCTTATGCGTCCATTTATTGTGTAAGTCAATGCATCCGAGGTTGGAGTGGGAGCGATGCCATCACAAGGTACTCCGTCTCTCACTTCGTCCTTGTGCCTTCTTTTCCCACAAGTTTTCTCCCACAGAGAGAAATTATGACATTGGTAATCGTGAGCTGTTGGCAATTAAATGGGCCTCCGAGGAATGGTGCCACTTCCTCGAAGGCGCCAAACATAAGGTCACAGTCATCACAGACCATAAGAACCTCACTTATCTGGAATCTGCTAAGAGACTCAATCCTAGGCAAGCTAGGTGGGCATTGTTCTCCAGATTTGATTTTGTGGTAAGATTCCGGCCCGGTACCAAGAACACCAGAGCTGATGCACTTTCCCGTAGCTTCTGTCCCTCTCAGTCCGAAGACTCTGAACCAGTGCATATTTTAGCTAAAGGCATTATTATGTCATCGGTTTCCTTAGATTTGATAGAAGAGGTCCATAAAACCCAAGACCAAGCTCCTGAAACCACCCCTATCCATAAACTGTTTGTCGCCCCCTCACTGCGCCTACGGGTACTCCAGGAATCCCACAATTCTGTGCTGGAAGGTCACCCTGGTATTGGCAATACCCTCCGATTAGTAACCAGAAATTTTTGGTGGCCAACCGTAGCGAAAGATTGTAAGGAATATGTACTGGCTTGTGAAACTTGTGCTCGAGCCAAGACACCCCGTACCCGCCCTGCCGGATTTCTCCAGTCCCTACCTACTCCAGTAAGCCCTTGGACACATCTCTCCATGGACTTCATCACTGACCTTCCACCCTCAGAAGGGAAGACTTGTATCTGGGTAGTAGTGGATAGATTCAGCAAACAGTGTCATTTTGTTCCTCTGTCCGGATTACCCAATTCTGAAACTCTTAGCAAGTTGTTTATTAGGCATATTGTGCGGTTACACGGGGTTCCGGAAAATATTGTTTCTGACCGAGGAACACAGTTCGTCTCAAAATTCTGGAGGGCGTTTTGTAAAAAGATCCATATAGAGCTATCTTTTTCATCTGTCTACCACCCAGAGACCAATGGTCAGACCGAACGTTCCAATCAAACCCTTGAACGATATCTCCGGTGTTATGTGTCTGACCGTCAGTCTGACTGGGTGGAATATCTGCCGCTAGCTGAGTTCGCTATCAATAATCAGTATCAGGAATCCATCAAGACTACCCCCTTTTTCTGCAATTTAGGGTTGCATCCACGTTTTGGTTCTTTTTCTTCCGCTGTGGTGGATACTCCTGAGGCTGACTCAACTGTGGACAAATTAAAGGCTATCTGGTCTGAGGTGAAAGAGAACCTGAAGAAGGCAAAGGTTGGTCAAGCCTCCTCTGCTAATAAGAGACGTTCCAAGGACCCTAGCCTTGGAGTTGGGGACAAGGTATGGTTATCCACACAGAATATTAAACTCAAGGTCCCTTCTGCTAAGCTGGGTCCGAGATTTTTTGGACCTTACGAGATAATCGAGGCAATTAATCCCACAGCTTTCCACCTGCAACTCCCCCCATCCTTCAAGATATCGAATGTGTTCCATAAGTCCCTCCTCAAGTTATATCGTGTCCCCATTCACCCAGTCAGTGACCCTCCTCCTCCTGTTTTGGTGGAAGGTAACTTGGAGTATGAGGTACAGAGAATACTGGATTCCCGTATTGTCAGAGGGGCGGTACAGTATTTGGTGCATTGGACGGGTTATGGCCCCGAGGAGAGGTCATGGGTCCCTGTGAGCGATGTTCGATGCTAGGGGTCTGGTCCAACGGTTTCACCTCCAATTTCCTGGGAAGCCGGGTTTTGAGGGTCCGGAGGCCCCTCGTGGAGGGGGGGGTACTGTTACGTCACCACCGGAGTCTGCTCCAGCGACTTCTGCTCTGATCGCCAGGTGATGCCATGTTCCTGCCGTGGATGGTGCTGGTGATGGGAGAGAAGTCGATGCCAGCGGCACCAGTGGGCGCAGGCTCCGATCATCCACTGGGCTGGGTTAGCTTGGGATCTGCAGTACCGCTGGCTGACTGAGGGTGGCATGTGTCTTCCAGCTGAAGTTACCAGCATTCAGCTACAGCCAATGGGAAGACACCACACCCTTCTTATTTCCCCTCCTGTCACATGATTACTGCCAGATGTAGTTCTGATTTTCCTGGCTCCTGTTACATCCTATTCTGTTGGTGATTCCTGTGTTGACTTCTGCGTGTTTTTGACTACCCTTCTGCCTACTGTTTTTGTACCTTTCTGCCCGACCCGGATCTGACCTCTGCTACGTTTACTGACTACGTCACTGCCTGCCGATTCTGTCCCTGTTCCGCAATTCCTGGTTTGATCCTGCCTGACTACTACTCTCATCGGACTGCAGCCTTCCACAGGTAGTGATCTCCAGGGTCCTGTGTAATTCCAAATCCCTGTATAGGGGTTAAAGGGTTTCAGGGTTCTGGGGGTCCTACTTGGTGAGTGGGTTCCCTCTAGCCTCCCCCTCACAGCCCATATGAGTCTGTGGATCCAGGCAGGCGTTACACATGATCAGTCCATGCTAGTAATTTGGTTTGTGCTTTTCATATACTTTTCCTGGGAAACCTGGGAGTCCGGTGGCCCCCCCTTGAGAGGAGGGTACTGTCATGTTCCAGGCGGGGATATCCTTGTTTCTCCTTTCCTGGTATGATCATGTCAAGGGTTAACTTTCTCTGCCTCGTTCCTTCTCCCGGTCTGCTAAATCTCTGTGCTGCAACCTGTGTGCAGTGCCAGATATATTGCTTGCCTTCGGCATGTGTAGCTGGCTCTGGTGAGTTCATTATCTGTCCTGCTGCATTGTCATGATCCTACTCTGTTTGTTTTTTTTCCCCCGACCCTTACCTGCTACATATCTCCCTGTTTGTTTCGATTTCTCGGTATTTGACTTAAGGGGGCTTTACACGCTACGATATCGTTAATGTTTTATCGTCGGGGTCACATCGTTAGTGACACACATCCGACGTCATTAACGATATCGCAGCGTGTATCACTTACCAGCGACCTTAAACGTCTTCCAAAGTGGTGAAAATCGTTCACCATAGAGAGGTCGTCCTAAAACCAAAAATTGTTAAAGGTTGTTTAAAGATGTTGTTCCTCGTTCCTGCGGCAGCAGACATCGCTGTGTGTGACACCGCAGGAGCGAGGAACCTCACCTTACCTGCGTCCCGCCCGCAATGAGGAAGGAAGAAGGTGGGCGGGATGTTCGTCCCGCTCATCTCCGCCCCTCCGCTTTGATTGGCCGGCCGCATAGTGTCGTTGCGGTGACGTCGCTGTGACGCCGAACGCACCTCACCCTTGAGGGAGGGATAGTTCGGCAGTCACAGCGCCTCCACCGACCAGGTAAGTGCGTGTGACGCTGCCATAGCGATAATGTTCGCTGCGGCAGCGATCACACGATATTGCATGCACGACGGGGGTAGGTGCTTTTGCGTACGATATCGCTAGCAATTGCTAGAAATATCGTAGTGTGTAAAGCCCGCTTTACACTTGCTCATTCCTGACCAGATTCAGTCTCCCCCCTCTGACATGGATGCTTCTGACCGGCTACTGACCTTTGTTCTCGTCTGACTTGCGTTTTTGTATTTCCTCTTGGTACTTTGTTTATCTCTGGCATGGACCCAGCTTTCTGACTAATCTGCCACTCAGTAGTTACTTCGCTGTATGTAGCATTACTGGTCTGCTTCAGTGCAGGATTATTCTGCTCATTCTCCACTCTGCTGCCATCTAGTGGAGTTTGTGTTACACTGCATGAACTACTAGTAAGGCCTCTTTCACGTCAGTATTTTGCATCCGTGCATCATCAGTATTTGGATGCCAAAACCAGAAGTGGAACTTATGGAGAAGAACTATAATTGAAAGACTGACACCTATTCCATGTTTTGGAGACTCTCCTGGTTTTGGCATCCAAATACTGATGAAACACTGATGCAAAATACTGACATGTGAAAGAGGCCTGATACAGCGTGACAAATACTTCCTCCTGCTCCTACAGTCTACATTTGAAGCCGTACAAAATAGAAGTGCAACCCAGGGAACCGGAGGATACTGCCGTGGGAAAGTGAGCAATGTGTGTATGTGTTGTTTATATATATATATATATATATATATATATATATATATATATATATATATATATATAATGTATATATATACATATATATATATATATATAATCATCTGCAAGGAGTTTGTATGTTCTCCCCGTGTTTGCGTGGGTTTCCTTCATGTTTCCTCCCACACTCCAAAGACATACAGATAGGGACTTAGATTGTGAGCCCCAATGGGGACAGAATTGCCAATGTATGTAAAGCGCTGTGGAATTAATAGGGCTATATAAATGAATACAATTATTATGAATTATATATATATATATATATATATGTTTCATTCTGTTTTTTTCCATTGTATGTATATATATATATATATATATATATATATATATATACCCAGTATATATATATATATATATATATATATATATATATATATATATATATGAGAGAAAATTCCAGCGGCTGGAATTTTTTCTAATATTTATGCACCATCCAGATGCGCACCTGTTCACATTGTAGGTGCTGCCAGTACAGTTTGAAGTCCGGTTAGTACCAGCGTGGGAAACCAGCAAGGGAACCCCTGTTTCATTCTGTTTTTTTCTATTGTATATATATATATATATACAGTCATATGAAAAAGTTTGGGCACCCCTATTAATGTTAACCTTTTCTCTTTCTAACAATTTGGGTTTTTGCAACAGCTATTTCAGTTTCATATATCTAATAACTGATGGACTGAGTAATATTTCTGGATTGAAATGAGGTTTATTGTACTAACAGAAAATGTGCAATCCGCATTTAAACAAAATGTAACCGGTGCAAAAGTATGGGCACCTCAACATAAAAGTGACATTAATATTTTGTAGATCCTCCTTTTGCAATAATAACAGCCTCTAGTCACTTCCTGTAGCTTTTAATGAGTTCCTGGATCCTGGATGAAGGTATATTTGACTATACCTGTTTACAAAACAATTCCAGTTCAGTTAAGTTTGATGGTCGCCGAGCATGGACAGCACGCTTCAAATCATCCCACAGATTTTCAATGATATTCAGGTCTGGGGATTGGGATGGCCATTCCAGAACATTGTAATTGTTCCTCTGCATGAATGCCTGAGTAGATTTGGAGCGCTGTTTTGGATCATTGTCTTGCTGAAATATCCATCCCCTGCGTAACTTCAACTTCGTCACTGATTCTTGCACATTGTCAAGAATCTGCTGATACTGAGTTGAATCCATGCGACCCTCAACTTTAACAAGATTCCCGGTGCCGGCCTTGGCCACACAGCTCCAAAGCATGATGGAACCTCCACCAAATTTTACTGTGGGTAGCAAGTGCTTTTCTTGGAATGCCGTGGTTTTTTTGCCTCCATGCATAACGCTTTTTTGTATGACCAAACAACTCAATCTTTGTTTCATCAGTCCACAGGACCTTCTTCCAAAATGTAACTGGCTTGTCCAAATGTGCTTTTGCATACCTCAGGCGACTCTGTTTGTGGCCTGCTTGCAGAAGCGGCTTCTTTTGCATCTCTCTCCCATACAGCTTCTCCTTGTGCAACGTGCGCTGTATTGTTGACCGATGCACATTGACACCATCTGCAGCAAGATGATGCTGCAGGTCTTTGGAGGTGGTCTGTGGATTGTCCTTGACTGTTCTCACCATTCTTCTTCTCTGCCTTTCTGATATTTTTCTTGGCCTGCCACTTCTGGGCTGAACAAGAACTGTACCTGTGTTCTTCCATTTCCTTACTATGTTCCTCACAGTGGAAACTGACAGTTTAAATCTCTGAGACAACTTTTTGTATCCTTCCCCTGAACAACTATGTTGAATAATCTTTGTTTTCAGATCATTTGAGAGTTGTTTTGAGGTGCCCATGATGCCACACTTCATAGGAGATTCAAATAAGAGAACAACTTGCAAGTGGCCACCTTAAATACCTTTTCTCATGATTGGATACACCTCCCTATGAAGTTCAAAGCTCAATGAGGTTACAAAACTAATTTAGTGGTTTAGTAAGTCAGTAAAAAGTAGTTAGGAGTGTTCAAATCAAGAAATTGATAAGGGTGTCCATACTTTTGCACCAGTCAAATTTTGTTTAAATGCGGATTGCACATTTTCTGTTAGTACAATAAACCTCATTTCAATCCAGAAATATTACTCAGTCTATCAGTTATTAGATATATGAAATTGAAATAGCTGTTGCAAAAACCCAAATTGTTAAAAAGAAAAAAGGTTAACATTAATAGGGGTGCCCAAACTTTTTCATATGACTGTATATATATATAAATATGTATGTATGGGATATGTGCCTCTATATAGAAAGGCTATGTGAGGGCTCCTACTGAATATGGAGGGCTTTGTAAGGGCCCATACTGTATATAGGGAGCTATGTGGCAGCTCATACTGTATATAGGGGGCTATGTGAGGGCTCATACTTTTATATAGGAAGCTATGTGGGGGCTCATACTGTACATAAGGGGGTATGTGATGGCTCTTACTTTTATATACGAAGCTATGGGGAGACTCACATTGTATATAGGGGGCCATGTGAGGGCTCAAACTGTATATAGATTTTAACCCCTTTACCACCCATGATGTACTGGGTATGTCATGGATCATGTGAGGTTAATCCCCACGGGCTGCTGTGGGCAGTCCGCGGTGATCCGCACACATATCAGCTGATTTCAATAGCTGACATGTGTGCCTGCTATCCGCGAGTGGAATCGGGTTCCACCCGCGACTATTAACCCCTTACATCTCGCTGCCAAAATCTGGCACGTCACGTGACGTGATCATGTGGCTTCCTGTGGTTGCCATGGTAGCATAGGGTCTTGTGATGGCACCTGTAGCTATCATGAGTCACTTTCTCTCAATGCCGGCAGAGGGCAATGTGTGAGAGTAAAGCACCATATCTGCAGATCTCAGCTGTGTAGCTGTGATCTGGAGAAATGGAAGAGCAATCAAATTGCTGACCATTATAGTCCCCTAACAGACCTAGTATAATTAAAAAAAAGTTAAAAAAAGTTTTAAAAAATTAAAAAAAAAAATCAAAACCTAAAAGTTCAAATCACTCCTCATTCGCCCCATTGAAAATTATAGGATAAAAAAATAAAAAATATACACATATTTGGTATCGCAGTGTTCAGAAATGCCCGATCTATCATAATGTAAAATCAATTAATCTGATCGGTAAATGGCTTAATGGCAAAAAAATTCCAAACAAAAAAATTATGCTTTTTGGTTGCCGCAAAATTTGTGCAAAATGCAATAACAGATGATCAAACATAGCATCTGGGCAAAAATGGTAACGTTAAAAACGTCAGTTCAACACATGAAAAATAAGCTGTCACTGAGCCATAGATCCAGAAAAATGAGAACGCTACGGGTTTCAGAAAATGGCGTACAACGTGAGCCGCTTTTTTTGGACAAACTTGTGAACTTTTTTAACCCCTTAGATAATAGTAAACCTATACATGTTTTGTGTCTACAAACTCACACTGACCTCAGGCATCACAGTGACACATCACTTTTACCATATAGTGAACATGGTGAATAAAATATCCCAAAAACTAATGTGCGTGCAAACCTTTTGTGCAGTTTTTCCACACTTGAAATTTTTTTGCTGTTTTCCAGTACACTATACAGTGTGTCCACCCATATCCTGTCCACTGCCATTAACTTGAGAATGGCGGCAACTATAGGCATAGAAGTGGTGTCTAGGTATAGTAAAGTACCAATGCACCACCGGTCAGTTTGTGGAAATGGACCTTTACATCACAACTTCCTTGCTTTATCTACGTTTAGAATCACTGCTTTCCAGTACTGGTACGGCTGCTTTTAGAAAAAGTGGGGCACTAGGCAAAGGTTTAAAGTAGTAAAGGCTTACATATTGCACCATCACAATTACATGTGCTGAGTTCAGACTGGTAAATGAGTACGATTGACAATATTCAAGTCCTCCAGTGCTTGTTTCCTGGCCTTTACATAGTATGATCAAGAATGATGGGCACAGATCCCCACAGAGTATCATGTTATCAGCAGAACATCTGAAGTTGGCACCAGGCGATGAGCTGCTGAGAAGAATGATGTCTCGTCCACAATGAACAATCCAATACCACGATGAATAAGCAGCCTTTTACACGTTTGTTGAGTAATTGCCGACCTGTTCACAACTATGAACTCTCGTCTTCGCTGACATGATTTATAAATGTGAGTGCTACATACATACAGTTTGTATACATGTGTACACACACACACATAGCATATACACATGTATACACCGAGCACATACACACAAACACATAAGTATACACACAGCACACACATGTATACATGGAGCACATATACACAGAAATACACATATATGTATACACACTGAGCACACACATATGTAAACACACATAGCACACACACATGTATACAAAGCCCATACTACGCATATATGTCTTTACATATATGAGTAGTCCATACATTCTAGAAGCAACCCTGCACAGCAAGGCCTGTTTCACACGTCAGTAAAAAACACAGACATTCTTTACTGACGTGTAAAAAATGCCTATGTCCCTCCGTGTGTCGTGATTCATGGCACTTGGTGGTTGTCCATGTGCTATCCGTGATATGTGATCCGTACTACGTGATCCGTACTCCGTGATTGCACATGGACTTATGCTCACCTGTCCCATTTCTGCTCTCCATGGTGCTGAACTCCTTGGCTCTGCAGCGTCCGTCTACCGGTCTCGGCAGCCACTTCCGAGTCGGCTCTGGCTGCATTCATGAATATTCATGAGCCGGCCAGGAAGCTGCAGAGAGCATGGGCTACAGAGAGCATAGCTGGAAAGGTGAGTATAAAATGCTTTTTATTTTATTGTACGTTTTTTTCTGGTAAGTGTTTCATGGATCACACCATAGTGTTCAGTGGAACATCAGTGATGCCAGAAAAAAACAGACTTGTCTCCGTGCGGCAATCACGGAAACGTGTGTACACCGCACGGAGACACAGTCAGTGAAACATCACTGTGTGTGCAGACCCATAGATTATAATGATTCTGCGTATGTCCGTGATTCTGGTACGACTAAAAAAAGTACACACGTCCCAGAATCACTGACGTCTGAAGCGGGCCATAGACAAACCCTCACATCCATTCACATAATTGGGCTGTGTGCGTTATACAGGACTAGTCCTCTAGGAAGAGACGCTCTTTGTAACAACTTATACTCTGACCAAGAGATGAGGATTCTGAACACAGCACTCCTTAAGGATCTTAATTAAAAATTTCCTATATTAATAATTAATAATTTCCTTCATTAACCCTGCTGTACTGTTCGGGTCAATATGACCCAAAATGATTTTTGAGACCCTGCAGATTTTTTTTAATGAGGATTTGAAACTAGTGGTTCCTTGACTTCTCCTCATTTGTGGAGCTCTACATTTTTTTTTTGCTTTTGTTTTTTTTTTTTTGTTTACTTTTTGCTACACGCTGATTGTTACACTTGTACTGTTCGGGTCAATATGACCCGATAGCATTTTATACTGTTCTACACGTCTCTGATTATTTCTGACTGCAAAAGTTATATTTTTTTATGTGTACTTCATCTCAAAATGGTGTATACAGGAAAAACCCCTGATGAAAGACCTGAAAAAAATCAGGGTATGTGTGTTGTTCTAGATTTGACTCATGGACTAAAAGGACAAAATGTCACATGTGACAACTTTTTTACATCCTATCAACTATGCCAGATGTTGAAGAAAAAACATCTTACCATGCTGGGTACTATGAGAAAAAACAAACCTGAACTACCGCAAGGTATCCTTAGCAAGAGAGAGGTGTACAGTTCTACTTTTTATTTTTCTGAAAAAACAACTGTTGTTCATTATGTTCCAAAAAAACCAAACAGGTAATTCTAATGAGCACAATGCACCATGACAATGCCGTAAGTGATAGAGAAGACAGAAAGCCTGACATTATTTTGGATTATAATACCACAAAGGGAGCAGTTGATACTTTAGACCAAGCAATATCAACATATACATGCAAACGCAAAACCAATCGGTGGCCAATGATTTTATTTTATAACATACTGGACGTTTCTGCATACAATGCATTTGTCTTATGGAGAGAAATCGACCCTGATTGGAACCGGAATAAGCTGCATAAAAGAAGATTATTTCTTGAGGAATTGGGAAAATCCCTGGTGAGGCCATATATTGAGAGCAGAAAAGTGACCCCCAGAAGTGATGGAGCAACAGCCATTGTAAAAAGTGTCCAGCATGCTCAAGAAAGAGACTCCACATCCACGGCCTCCACCAGCACAGCTACCAGCAAAAAAGGAAGAGATGTAGCTTCTGTCCATCTTCCTGTGACAATAAGACTAATCTGACATGTGCTGGATGTTCAAAATATCTGTGCAAAGGACATGTGTCTTATTATTGTGTTCAGTGTAAAAACGCATGAACATGTTCAGTTTATTCTTTTTTCTTTCTAAAAAGGTTGAAGTTTTTATGATTTTTCATTTGTTGATTTATAAAATTTGTTTTCAAAAAGTTAAATTACATGTTTTAGTAATAGTAATGTAAAGCTTCTTTATTATTTGTGTGCAGAATGTCAACAATCGAAGATAATTGCAAAAAGCCTGTGTAACCTTTTTATGAAAAAAAATAAATAATTAAGTTTGAATTTAAATTTTTTATTTGTTTATGATCAACCATGTTCACATACAGTATTTCAATGAAAAAAGTATTCAAATAAAACAATTATAGTAGCTAAAAATCAAGAATTAATAGGTCGGGTCATATTGACCCGGGAACAGTACAAGTGTATAGCAAATGCGAACAGAACAGCAGGGTTAATAAAAATAATAATAGTAACATTTTATTTCTATAGCGCAAACATATTCCGCAGCGCTTTACAATTCAGAGGGGACATGTACAGACAATTTGAGGCAATACAAAACAACAAAACTGAGATACCAGGAGGAGTGAGGGCCCTGCTCGTAAGCTTACAGTCTTAAGGTACCGTCACACTAAGCAACATCGCTAGCAACATCGCTGCTGATGCTAGCGATGTTGCTTAGTGTGACATCCAGCAACAACCTGCCCCCTGCTGTGAGGTCGTTGGTTGTTGCTGAATGTCCTGGGCCATTTTTTAGTTGTTGCTCCCCCGCTGTGAAGCACACATCGCTGTGTGTGACAGCGACAGAGCAACAACTAAATGTGCAGGCAGCAGGGAGACGGCTTCTGCGGACGCTGGTAACCACGGTAAACATCGGGTAACCAAGAAGCCCTAAGAAACATAGGCAGATTTGGTAATCTTGATGTCTGCATTGCAGACTGAAGTCTCCGCTGACAGCGCGATTCACTTCAGGTGCTACGTGGAGAGGACACACCACTCGTGTTCTACGGTGCTCCCTGTCATCTTCATGAGCAGAGCTGACAGTGTCGTGTGGATTACTTCGGACTTGGATTGTTGTTTGGGGATTAATAAAAAGGTGAATGAGGTGTTTTTTGTCTTTTATTCCAAATAAAGGATTTTTCGCTGTGTGTGTTTCTTTACTTTACTTTCACTTACAGTTTAATCATGGAAGGTGTCTCGGGGAGACACCTGCCATGATTAACTCCTTATTACCCCGATTGCCACCGCACCAGGGCATTTCGGGATGAGCTGGGTAGTGTCCCAGGACTGCCGCATCTAATAGATGTGTCAATTCCGGGCGGCTGCTGAGTGATATTGTTAGGGTGGTGAGCTCCCCATAATGTGGCGCTCCCCATCCTGACAATACCAGCCTCCAGCCGTGTGGCTTTATCCTGGCTGGTATCAAATATGGGGGGAACCGCATTTTTTTTTTTATTTATTTATTTTACTGCACGATATAGACCCGCCCGCCGGCGGCTGTGATTGGTTGCAGTGAGACAGCTGTCACTCATCATGGCGGGCGTGTCTGACGGCAACCAATCATGGGCGCCGGTGGGCGGGGAAAGCATGGAATAACTAATTGAATAATGAAGCGGCAACCATTTTCAAAACAGGAAATGCCGCTGGAGATTTGTGACAGCCGTGCAGCGAGACACCCGTGACCAATAAGTAGGAAAAGATAGAGGGATTGTGCTGGGGATGCAGGACGCATGCAGATACGAAAGGTGCACACATACTTACTGTGAAAAGCCACGCATTTGGTGCTTGAACCGTTCTCGAACGTAACTCGAACTGCCGAACTTTTAGCAAATCGTTCGAGTTCGTCAAACGACTCGAACACCCCCCAAAATCACTCGAACATGATTTGGCGAACCTCGAACATTGCTCATCTCTAGTGCTAACATACTAATGAATGTGCAGCGTCACAGGATGGTCTCACTCACCTCTCCCCTGCCATCACGTCTGATGGGGGATTTCGGCTCAGTGCCCATGATCCCGGAGTTTGGAGTCAGCAGAAAAAAAAAATCAAATTTGTATATAAAAAAACCCTTTACTTTTTTTTGCTGTTTTGATTTTTTGGGATATGGGGCTATGTTAGAGCTTATTTATTTGCTCATTGAGCTGATGTTTTTACTGATACCATTTTGGGGCAGAATAAATGTTTTGATCACCTAATATTGCATTTTATTGCAATGTTGCAGCTGCCAAAAAAAGTAATCCTGGTGGTTTGATTTTATTCTCATTACACCGTATATCGATCAGATTAATGTACCTTATATTCTGATAGATCGAACTTTTACGATCACAGTGATACCAAATATGTCTATTTTTTATGTTTTTAATTGTTTTAGTGCTATTATCAATAAAGCTCCTGCAATAGATTTTCCTCTCAAATTTTTGAGAGGAAAAGTGCATCTTATAATCCAAAAAATACGGTACTTTGTTTGGGATACTTTGATTAAATTTTAATGATGACACATGGGCAGATTACATGCGGTCTTAGTAAATTTAGCTGGCAGTGTATGTCAGTTAAAAAAGCACTCCCATCAAAGTTTTTATTCTGTTAATATATTGCAATCATAATATTATTTAGCACTGTGTACTTGCAATTGCTCATTTTGCCTTTCTACCCAGTTAACCTTTCTCTTTTGTCTATGTAGAAACAGGGAATCACTTTTCTCTGCATGAGTCATCCCCATCTTCAACTGTTGATCTCCCTGCCTGCTACTCCCCCTGCCGTTGACTTTTGAAGTGATGACTCATGCAGAGAAAAGAGACTTCCTGTTTCTATGAAGAGCTCAGAATGATTCATCTAGTCCTTTTTTTAATCCTGTGATGTAATAAACGTAATGGAAAAGAGAAGAAATAACTGGCTAGAAGGTCAAAATGAGCAATGGTAAGTACATAGTTTTACATATGATTACAATATATTAAAAGGATAACAATTTTGATCAGAGTGTTTTTTTAAGAGATGCCCTTAATTACTTAAGTGATATGTTTCTCTTAATGAATTTGATGCACAATTCTTCAGCGAACCATTTAGTAAGACTAGTGTGTGCGCAACGCCATTCTGAATGAATCAGCCCAATAGTTTTAGAATTATCTCTTTTAAAAATGTTTACATGAGGCCATGTTAATGAAGTAATGGGAAATTCTACAATTATGAGATTTTACCATTCAAGGAGGTCATCACAGGTGTTCTATATGACTGCAGCATTTTGAATTTCTGAAGTGAAGGATGTAGATTGGGAGGATATAAATTGAAAATTAGGGCATTTGCACACAACGTCTTTTTCAGGTGGAATCCACTTAGAAACAGCCTGAAAAAAGCTCTAAAAAAAGACACGTGAATCATTTCTTTAAACTATTTCCAGCTAAAAATGAAGTTGTTAAAATAAAGGACCTGACTATTCTTTATTTAGTTTATGTTTGGAAACCGCTCAGTATTTTGTGTATACATTTACAAGAAAATTATATTGGCAGCTTGCCTCTTCAAAATTTGCTAAAAGACACCAAAATAGATGGCCCAGGAAAAACACCATGTCTTCTTCTTCGAAAACTCAGCTCACATCACTTTAAACCTCCAAGTCATTGTTGTAAACTATTAGCAATAATTCTGGAAAGATACTTCTCTCTATGAATGACACAACTATGGTGGTTATAGCCAAGCAGGATAAGAATCTCTGTGTACCTGAATCATATCAACCTATATCATTATTGATAACTGACTTAAAATGCTTGCTTTATGGCTTTATACCCAATAAGTCAACAGCAGTAAATATCCATCATCTATATCTAAATCTACAATTACCTCATGATGAACAAGGATTTAGGGTGCTTGCATTACTTGACACTGCTAAAGAACTTAACATTTTATTTTAGAATGGGATTATGTATGGGCCGTCCTGTCAAGACTAAGGGGTACTTTACATGCTGCGATATCGGTACCGATATCGCTAGCAAGCAAACCCGCCCCCGTCGGTTGTGCGTCACGGGCAAATCGATGCCCGTGGTGCACAACATCGCTAACACCCGTCACACGTACATACCTTCCTAACAACGTCGCTGTTGCCTGTGAACCGCCTCCTTTCTAAAGGGGCGGTTCGTGCGGCGACACAGCGACGTCACACGGCAGACGTCCAATAGCAGAGGAGGGACGGAGATGAGTGGCTAGAACATGCCGTCCACCTCCTTCCTTCCTCATTGCCAGTGGACGGAGGTAAGGAGATGTTTGTCGCTCCTGCGGTGTCACGTATAGCAATGTGTGATGCCGCAGGAACGGCGAACAACATCGCTACTCACCAGACAATGATATTTGGTGTTTGGACGACCTCTCCAACACCAACGATTTTTACCACTTTTGCGATTGTTGAAGGTCGCTCGTACTTGTCACACAATGCAATGTTGCTAACGACGTCACAAACACCGTGACCCCGATAATAAATCGTTAACGATGTCGCAGCATATAAAGTACCCCTAAGGTTCGGGGACTGGGTTATTGCAAGGGTATGGATTCCATGCTCAGCTCCAAGAGCTAAAGTAAGGGCAAATTGGAAAATTTCAAGACAGTTCATCTTACATAGGGGAATGAGACAGAACTAACTTCTATCCCTGCTATTTCAGTAGCAACTGAGCCATTGGTGTCTGCCATTAGAGCATCTTCCAAAGGGAAGGGATTCCAATATGCCTCCCTTCATGAAAAGGTGGCTGTTTACGTAGATAACATGTTATTGTTTTTAATTGAATGGCTAGGTTCTTTAAAAGAATCAATGTCCACAATAAATTAATATCTCTCTAACAGCTTGCCATACTTTGGGGCAAATCCTCTCATGATGGTAGCCACTAAACTCACAGATTATCACACCTTACAAGGACATTGAAAATAGTAACACCTTTTAAGTACTTGGGAATTCATATCGGAGAAAAAAAATCAAACACTATGAAACCTTCAACATTTTACCAATGCTCAACTAATTCCAACAAAGATCTAATGTCTGGTGCAAGCTTCTACTATTACTAGTGGAAAGAACTAATGAGTTCAAAATGGTGTTCATTCTACAAGCTCTATATATGTGTCATGGACCAGACGAAGAGGAAGTGGGTCCACTGGTCCAAGCTACCGTTCACTTACCCAGAGGAGCGGACCTAAGCGGCCACTGAGTCTTCACTACAACCATCGGAGGTGGAAGCAGGTATACATGGGGATAAGTGACCGCCAGCAGACAGCCCAGGGAATCCCAATACATCAGCAGCTGCCGCCACAGGATGAAGACCAGGAACCAGAGCGAATGAGGCAGAGACAGGTGCTGTCTTAAACAGGCTGGTACTTGTGGTCACAGGCAGGCGATAGGAGCTTGCAAGGACTGGAGAACTCAGGAAGGTCAAAGGTGGGTAAACGGGCACAACAAGACGGAATAGGGACTGAGTCACAGACCAATATGGAATGTGGATTATAGCATGGGGACTTGACAACTAGCATGGGCAGACTAGCTGCGGGGAAAGTGTTGAACAGGCACCTCCCAATAGGGGAGAATGCCTTATAGAAAAGGGAGAGAAGCACGGACGTGCCCTAAGCGTACTACCGAGAGTCCTGTTGTGTATGCGTGGTTCTAGGGAGCCAAAGGCTGGACCAGGCAGTGTAGACCAGGTGGGGACAGCAGGGAAATGTCAGCAGCCCTGACACACAGGGAGTGGGAGTGCCGTCAAGTGATTAGGAGGGACACTGAGGTTGTGGTACTGGACAGAGGCAGCAAGGACAGAAGATTTGAGCCAGGGGGAGCATTGGCACTCTTGGGCTGGGAGTGCTTACGGCGCAACAATATACTGCATAATGAGCCAGTCTGGCTGCCCTTGCATGTTTTTTATAAGATTAGCAAGATATTTAGAGAACGTATGTAGAAAAAAGGGATTCCTAGAATTAAGTTAGAAGCCTTTCATAGACCTACATCAAGTGGAGGTTTGGCAGTTCCTGATCCTTACTTATACTATGTCTCCTCGCAGTTACAACATTTGAAGGCCTGGGGAGTAGAATATGATACCCCCTCATGCTTTTCAATGTGTATGGTGAGAAGTGTCGTAGGGGGTATGGATCTTACCCAAATGCTTGACTCGGGGAGGTTCTTGTCCACCTTGACAACTACCCAGACAACAAAGATCTGTATGGATAAAATTTGGAATACAGCGAAAGAGCTGTTTAGGATAAAGGGAGTGACTAGATATGCCTTAATCTGGAAGAATCTAAGATATCCAGAACTAGCTAAATTAAAGATATTTGATTTATGAAAAATAGGGGCATTGTTACGATCTCACAGCTATACACGGATGGATATTTTATACCCTTTAAAATGTTTAAACAGGAGTTTGACCTACCAAATAACAGTTTTTTTTCAATATTTGCAATTGAGACATGCCTGATCAGTGCAGATTAATTCCGGATCAATTGACTCTAATAATGGATACTCCGTTTTTGGATATAGTGGTTAGTGGAAGTGATATGAGAGTAGATATATCTCTGCTGTAAAGATGTCCACTGGAAGTTGAGGTGAAAAAATGGATGTGCTCTTTAAAAGCAAAATGGCAAGAAGATGTAAATATTATATGTGATGACGTATGGGAAGAAATACTGTAGAACAAGAAATCCCAGGTATTTCTGTTAGTGAGTCATACAGACTTTCGCATCTCTTTTTAGTTGAAAGACTGTATAGAACTCCTCGCTTGTTGTTCAAAATGAGACTTCAGACTCAAAGTGTTGGAAATGTGGTATCCCAAAAGCTGATTTAATTTAATGTGGAACTGTCCACATTTTAGGAGATTCTGGGAAAATTTACTGGATCTCGTGAGCTCAGTTTTTGACAGTCAGGTTCAGCTAGATCCTGAGAGTGGTGTTTTGGGGAATACAACTGAAATACCTTTATAACAAAAATGCAGCGTCTTACAGTTCCAGCAAAGTGTTTGAGATTTCCAGAAATCTCGTGCTCATGGTGCTCCTTTTTTACTCAGTGTAAATTGACCTGAGGTGTGTGTTTCAAATCCACAACATGTCAATTTCTCTTGCAGGTACTCCGAGTTTTATGCAGAATGTCCCAATAGATTTGCATTAGATGCAGAATAAGCACATGCAAAAAACGCGCAGGAGTTTTTAGTGCATTTTTGTTGCGGAAATGCATTAAAAATGCATGCAATCTGAGCATAACAATATCAATAAAGTTTGTCAAACCTAAATACCCAGAAAGAAGTATAAAAAACAAAGCAGATTTGTTTAAAACGTCACATACCAACAAGAGACAAAAAAATGCATGGTCAAAAACAAAATAAAAACGTAAAAATAAATACACAGAAAAACGCATGTAAAAAAACTTGCATGTAAAAGTTTACACAATGGATGCAGAAATGATGAAGAAATTCTGCAACATCCAAAACTCACCAAAAGTTTATTGTAGAAACATAGTGTTAGACCACGTGCACACGTTGAGTAGTTGGTGAGTTTTTTACCTCAGTATTTGTAGCCATAACCAGCAGTGTGTAAAAATTCAGAAGTGCACATGTTCTATTATACTTTTTCTCCAATTGTTCCAGTTCTGGGTTTGTCTTACAAATACTGATGTAAAAAAATCATCAAATCCTCACCGTGTGCACGTGGCCTTACATAGTGACTCTTCAGCTATTCATACATTATGGCTGTTCAAGGATGTTTTTCTTAGTGATAGAGTCACTTCAAAGCCAGTATGTCAGTGGTTGTTAAAGAGAAAACAATAAGTTTTTATTGCAGAATAAGTTAACTATTAAATGGCCTATTTCGGCTTTAGGATCAAGGAATGTGACAGCACAAGGAAATACCACAAGATGGCACTAACTTGCAGATAAGCCATAATGTAACATGCAGAGCTGAAAGACTATATTACACCGCTATCCTCTTATAGATTATATTCTGTCTGCTGAAGTGCTATATTTTCAGAATGGGAGAGATCCAAGTGACGATGGCTTCATTACATTTTATTTTCAGTCCTGTGAGTGTTGGATTATGGTGGATTTCATCTTTCTAGAGGAGGTCATTGCTTTTTTCAAAGCTGTTAGTTATTGCCTGGAGCAGACCGTGCTCATAGTGCTGTAAATCTATCTATTCGGTGTTACGCTTAAACAAACTCTACCCAGTTCTAGAGCCACTGAATATAAATGTTAATGAAGCATTTTATTACCATTGGTATAAGTACTCAAGGTGGAGCAATGGTTTTGATGGTCATGAATCAGAAATGGTTGTCAGTCTTTGCACTAAAATAGTTTAATATTATTTTTTATGTTTGTATTATGGGAGCTTTGTAATGAAAATGCAAAATGACTGTGCAGATATAATAAAAGTACACTAACAGAGAGGTTATATTGTCCCCTTTAAATCAGCTTATTTTGTGATCTGTCATATTTTTGTCTGATCAGTATTATAGGAAGGTATTCTCTGATGGGAGTAGAATATCTGTTGGCTTTGTGCAAAAAAATGGGTTTCCTGACTTGTTTTGGAACACCAGTATAAAAAAACACAGTAATCAGAAGATCACAGTTGCATGACACTCGGCTCATGCTCGGAACAGAACCTGAGCCCAGGGTCCTTGGCATCTCGGAAGCGAAAAACGTGGAATTGAGGCCTGAAGGTGATTGACCTGAACCCCATTGAGCATCTGTGCAGCATCCGCAAATGGAAGGTGAAGTAGTGCAAGGTCACTAATATCCACCAGCTCTGTGATGTCATCATGGGGGAGTGGTAGTGGATTCCAGTGACAACCGTTGAAACTCTAGAGAGTTAAGGAAGCTTAAAAATAATGTTGGCCACGCAAGGTATTGACACTTAGGGATGTAAATACTTCTGTTGCCACTGGTTTAGACATTAATAGCTTTGTGTTCAGTTATTTAGAGGACACACAAAATTTATACTGTTATGCAAGCTGTGCATTACATATTTTACATTGTTTTACTGTCATATTGTCACATTTTCATAAGATTTCTGACAGTTAGGACAAATATAGCTAAAGCCTGTGTGAACTGTACCATAAGCCAAGGTATATATATAAATATATATATATATATATATATATATATATATATATATATATACATATTCCTTGGCTTATGGTACAGTTCACACAGGCTTTAGCTATCTTTGTCCTAACTGTCAGAAATCTTAAATGTCAAATCCCAACCAAAATCCAAGTCCATTGAAACACTTCTCAATACTATATTTGCTAGAGCCTGCTTCTCCAGGTCTTACATTACCAAGGCTTACCACCTTGGTGACACATTCCTCCCATCCAGGACATGTCCCGCAGCCAACTAACATACCCTACTGTATTCCCAAAGCTGGGGGGCTTGGCACCTTCTGCCAACAAACAATGTACCCTTCATAGGATATCCGCATTCCTGTGTTGTTTTCTGGGTCTATGCTCACCCTGAAAACTAACATCTTGAAGGTGCAGGAAACACTTTGTCATGCAAGCATTGATCCTTTTTTCTCCCTCATCCATCTCAGTGGGGCATTGTTAGAGACTAGCTTAAACTTCCAGGCCAGTATGTAATATATTAAGACTTCCAGTGCCCACTTTAAGGTTCTGACCTGCTGTCACAGAGTGACTTAGGTGACCCAGTGGAGCCTATACTGACCCTAAAGTCATGACCCCTGCGTTCACTCTAACCCTGATGGTACTCTCGATGGTAGGGAGGTACAGGTCACCACCCTAGGCCCTATCTTCTGTCCTCATCAGTGATGTTATGACCCCCCTCCACAACCCACCACCCAGGGGGAATGGACAAGATCAGGGGTCAACACCCCGCCAACAAATATGGACAGACAGGGGTAACAACAAGAAAAAAAACTACTCATACACATGGCAACCACACACAAAGGAGCCACAAAAGGTGCACGAGGGGAGACAACATAAAAAGGAGGAATAAACAGACTACTGGGGAACTGCTAAACCAAAACAAACACACCTGAGAATGCTGCAGCCAACAAAACAACTG
Organism: Anomaloglossus baeobatrachus; assembly: GCF_048569485.1. Taxonomy (NCBI): domain Eukaryota; kingdom Metazoa; phylum Chordata; class Amphibia; order Anura; family Aromobatidae; genus Anomaloglossus; species Anomaloglossus baeobatrachus. Next base: position 186,542,308 of record NC_134353.1, on the reverse strand, counting down.
AGAGAGAAAATAGCTCCTTCAACCTCCTGGCCAAGCTTCCTAATGATAGAAAATAACCGGCACCCTCTGGTGGATGCAAGGGTAATTGTAGAACCTGGGCGTGGTCCCCACTGGAAACATCTGACCAAAGGAAATGGAATTAATTTAATCTGCAAAGTCCCACAAGGCAAAATGAGACTCTAACTGAGAACATGTCACAAAATTCCACAACTGGGAAAAGTCAATGACACCTGCCCCTTGGATAGGGGTTGTGGCCCCTCTGTATTGCCTCTATCTTATCTAACTGAGGTTTGATCACACTCCTGCCTACTACAAGGCCCCAATATTTGGTTTCTTCCATCCCCAATATCTTTGGGTTGATGGTAAAGCCCACCTTCTTCAGAGCTTCAAGTATTGCCTTCACTTTGTTCAGGTGATTTTGCTAATCTCTGCTGAATATGACTGCATCATTCAAGTAGGCTGCTGCATATTTCATGCATGGGTCCAGGACCCAATCTATGGCTATCTGGAAGGTGGCTGGAGCCCCTTGCAAATCAAAATGCATCCTGTCATACTGGTAACACCTGTCTGGTGTTGAGAAGGCAGCCTTCTTCTTTGCTTCCTTGGATATGGGAATCTGCCAGTAACCTTTAGTGAGATCCATGGTGGTGATGTACTGAGCCAGCCCTAAACGTTCAAAGAGCTCATCTACTCATCTACATGGGACATCGGATAGGCGTCAAACTTTGAAACTTCATTCAGCTTCCTGTAATTATTACAGAACCGCTATTCCCCAATTGGCTTTGGCAACAAGACTATAGGACCAGCCACTTTTGGATTCTTTGATGACTCCCAGGTTCATCATCCATTACAGTTCTTTTGAGATCACCTCACGCTTCTGGGGTCCAATAAGTGTTTAAGTTGACCATGGAGCTCTGTGACTACCTCATGCTCTATAACCTGCATGAGACCTCGTAACTGTGATAACAGTCTTTATTTTGATGCAACAACTCCTGACACTGCTGCTTCTGGTAGCAGGACAAGGTTTCTGCCACCTTCACAGTGACTTCAGACTTGGCCATCATACAAGGTATTTCCACTGGTTCTCTATCCCACCATTGTTTAATCAGCTTGACATGGCATACCTGGTAAGGCTTCCTTCTCCCTAGCTGGTGAACTTTATAGTTGACCTTGCCTACTTTTTCCACCACTTCATATGGACTTTGTGCAGTGGCTAGTAATTTGCTCTACAGCGTGGACACCAATACAAGTACCGAAGCCCCAGGGTTAAACTCTCACACTCTGGTTGACCGACTATACACCATTGACTGCTCCTCCTGTGCCTTGAGGAGGTGTACCTTCACAATGGGCATCACGTCGGCAATCCTCTCTTGGATATGGGTGACATGCGTTATCACACTACTTTAGGTTGTTTTCTCAATTTTCTAGAACTCCTTTGCCAGATCCAGTAGCTCACTAGGCTGACGACCTTATAAGAGAGCAAACAGGAAGAAGCCTGTAGAGACTTGGGTAATTTCCTTAATGGACAACAACAGGTAGGGTAGGAGACAGTCCCAGTACCGGCCATCCTTTTTTACCACTTTCTTCAGCATTGCCTTCAATGTTTTCTTGAATCTTTCCACAAGACGTTCCATCTATGGATGGTACACTAAGGTCCTCAACTGTGAGATCTGCAGTACCTTTCATAATTCTTTTATGACCTTGGACATAAATGGAGTCCCTTAATCTGTTAGTATCTCCTTAGGCAGACCTGTTCAAGAGAAGATATGGACTATCTTCCGGACTATGCATTTTCTTGAGAAGTTTTTTAATGGAACGATCTCTGGGTACTGTGTTCAAGACCGGGTGGATTTTACCAGGGGTACCATTAAGTCCATTGTCATGCATTCAAATAGGACATCTATGATGGGAAATGGAACTAGAGGACTGTTGAAATGAGCCACCTGAGCCACCGGGGAGGTTAACTGGCATGATGGACAGGACCAACTCTATCTCTGAATTTCTCTATAGCATCTGGGCCAATAGAATCTCGAGGACCTTTTCTACTACCAGATGCCCACCCAGAAAATGAGAATAAGCCAGATCTAACACTCTAGCGTCTTTAGGGCCCACTAGGACCTCCGCCCTTCGTTCTAGAGGCAGTGTTTCCCAGTCCACCACCCTCTCAAATGCTCTCAGGAATGCCTCAACGTCATCTCCATCTCATCTCCATCTCAACGTCAAAGCCCCTCTTACTGTCCTTGCACCAACCTTATCACTAAAAGCTAATGGCTAAAAGAAAGATATTAGTTCACTTTCTCCCTTTAGCCACCCTTCCATTAAGGCAGCCAGGCATGATTTAATGCCATTTACATATAAATTAACCCTATATCTTTAAATATATGGCATTTTTGGATATGACAGGTTTTCTTAGTAGAAACATGAAGGAAAGAAAACATGAAAGTAAATACATACAGTATACTATGTTACATGTAGAAAATAATCCTAGAAACTTATTGGGTCTAGTAAGTAGTTAATATCAATTGTCAAATGCAATGAATGAAACAAGAAAACACTATGCTTCTGCTTCTGGTCTCTAAAGACATGTATTCTCTGTACTAAACAGCTTAGAAAAGAAAGTCTCAAAGGTTAGTCTAATGAGAATTCTTCCCTGGAGAGCAGCTTGCAAAATCTGTAGAATTTTTTTTAGCGTAAGTTGATGCAATTAGCAACACTACAAGAATCAATTTACAGTGATTGCAAAATCAAATACAGTGGATAAACATAGTAAGAAAGTAAGAGCTAAGAGAGAATGAGAACAAAATAACAACAATGTAGAATAATGTTACTTCAGATATCCTCATAACCATTTGAATGCAACAGCACATCGTTCTTTGTTTCTAGGTTAACATAGTTTTTCAATCACTTGATCGCAGCAGCCAATCACAGGCTTCAGCGGTCCTGTGACATCTGGGTGACAGTCACTATTTTTGGGGATGGTGATTACCCCTTGAGTTTGCGGTGCTGAATGTAGTGCCCCTGAAGCCCTCAGGGTGCTACAAGGTTCTGCATCCCCACCAGGATGCAGGGCCCACCCCATTGTGGACTCAGAACCCCAGTGCCGATAACACCAAAAACCCAGGTAATCCCAGTTTTCCCCAACAATCCATGGGACCATGGATGGCCGCCTAGAGGTGCAGCCACTCCAGTCCACTAGTTGACCACGTGGGAGGGGCAGACTGTGGAGAGTAGTCTGAAGGAGAGGAGAAGGAGAACAGTAGTGACTGTAGAGGTGTGAAGGTGGAAGTGAAGTGACTCCCTGACTTGGGTTAATGGTGACCTGGTACCCAGGAGAAGTGGTTGCCGGTGGAGTACAGTGGAGTACTCCCAGAACTATGCACTGATTGGGTACAGGACCCTAGGACAGGAAAGAGCTTCAAGCCGACCTGTTAACACCTGCACAGCAAGGGAACCATCAAGGACCTTGCTGACCCTAAAGAATCCGAAAACTCAGTAGCAAAGAGAACCGGGGACAGAACCAGAGACTCCAACCCCTTATATCTCGCTGCCAAAATCTTACAGCGAGATGTATATGCGTGCAGCCAAAACAATGACTTACCTCGCTCCCATCGGAAGTCACGTGACGTACTCACGTGACTTTGCGGTGGTTGCCATGGTAGCACAGGGTCATGTGATGATGCCTGTAGCAAACATGAGTCACTTTTTGAGACAGCTGATCCATATAGCCCCCTAATGGACATAGTAAAATAAAAAAATAAAAATTTTTTTTAAAAATTAAAAAAAAAATAAAAAACATAAAAGTTCAAATCACCCCCCTTTCGCCCCATTGAAAATTAAAGGGTTAAAAAAATATACACATGTTTGGTATCGCCGCGTTCATAAATGCCCGATCTATCAAAATTTAAAATCAATTAATCTGATCGTTAAATGGCGTAGTGGTAAAAAAATCCGAACGCCAAAATTGCGTTTTTTGGTAAACGCAATTTTTGCGCATAATGCAATAACAGGCAATCAAAACATAGCATCTGTGCAAAATTGGTACCGTTAAAAATGTAAGCTCGAGATGCAAAAAATAATCTATCAATGAGCCATAGATCCCGCAAAATGAGAACGCTATGGGTTACGGAAAATGGTGCAAAATGTGCGCCACTTTTTTGGACAAACTTGTGAATTTATTTAACCCTTTAGATGCAAGTAAACCTATTCATGTTTAGTGTCTCCAAACTCTCACCGACCTCAGGCATCACAGTGATGCATCAGTTTTACTATATAGTGAACATGGTGAATAAAATATCCCAAAAACTATTGTGCAATCACACTTTTTTGCAGTATTTCAACACTTGAAATTTTTTTGCTGTTTTCCAGTACACTATATGGTAAATCTTATGGTTTCATTTAAAACTAACTACAACTCGTCCCGCAAAAAAACAAGCCCTTATATGGCAAGATTGATGGAAAAATAAAAAGTTACAGCTCTCGAAAGAAAGGAAAAAAAGCGAAACGGGAAAACAGAAAATGCTCGGGGGCTGAAGGGTTAAAACTTCAGTAGAGACACCTATGAAGAATTACTAACAGCATGCAGTCCAACTACAGATTTGGAGTAATGTAATTTAAAGGATTCTATCAAGAGGATTTTGCTAACACATCTGAGAGCAGCATGATGTGGCCAAACAAATCCTGAATTCTGCCATGTATTACTTAGATTACTGGCTGCAGCTGTTGTGACAGAATCAAAGATTTTAGTCACACTTCAGCTCACAAGCTCCTTAGTCCACTAGTGATAAAGCTACTGAAACTTAAACTAACATTGCAAGTAAACAAAAACACACTGTGTGATAAGAGAAGCATGGCTAAAGTATATATGTTAACCCTTACAGCATGCCCGTTACAGATTACATAGCAAAAACCTGCTTTTTCCCTTGAAAGGGGTTTTCCGTGAATAGAAAAAACGAACTAAAGGACATGTCAGCATAAATAATATATTCATCAATACATTTAATTTAGCAAACCAAAATGTTTTGTTTTGCTATTTTTTTAGATAGGTAATAACTTTAGAATTAAAATGGCTGCCTCTTTATTTCAGAGAGAAACTTATCCTAAATAGAAAAAAATGTGGTCATGACACACTTATGGGATAATCTACTGACACTGTTATGGAAGTAATGTCCCCAATTCTGTACTAATAAGCACCTTTCAGGTATATATGTCCACCATCCTGGTATATATGTCCCCCATCTTGGTATATATGTCCCTCATTCTGGTGTATATGTCTTCCATCCTGGTATGTATGTCTCCCATCCTGATATATATTATACAAATATATATATATATATATATATATATATATATATATATATATATATACACCGTATATATATATACTGTATATCCCCTATCCTGGTAAATATGTGGCTCATCCTAGTATATATGATCCCCATCCAGGGCCCATCCTGCTATAGATGTTCCCCATCTTGGTATACTCTGATGAGCAATAGGTAACAATGTTTTGAACTTTTGGTTTTCAGTCTCCATGTCTCACCATCTGTGGCAGCTTCAAACATGAGACTACCTTCATTTCATAGACAATCATCTTGGCTATTGCATACATAAATTTGACCTGCAACTATTTAGCATTTGGTTAGTAATGCAGAGTCTTATCATGTCACTTTATCGTTACTGTTTTGCTTCTGGTGGTGGTAAAATCTTCCTATATACTACAAATTACAACCTGTTCTCATATTCCCTAATAACTCAGCATGTTATTACATTTAGATTGATCCCCAAGTGAAAGGTCACTGATTCGAATCTAGGAGTCATCATGAGGAAAATTTCTCAAGAAAAGAGAAACATTATAATGTAGCTCATCAATAGCAGTCTCTCAGCCAAGAAAATTGTCAAGCAACATCATGTGAGTGTCACGACAGTTGGCAGAATACGGAATGAAGTCCGTACATCCAGTGAAAAGCCAAGAGGTGGAAATCTAGGCAAAGCATAGGAGTCAATAAGTTGGCTCATCACAAGATCTATTAGTTCTGTTACGACAAATACAGCAGTGGAGGTGGCTTGTATGCTTCGTAACAGTAAGATCACAGAGGACCGTGCAAGCCTCATGTGACGCATCTTACACAAGTCTGGAATAGTGGCCCAAAAAAATGTGAAGAAGCCTCAACTTCAATATCTATAATAGTAATAAATAGGGATGTTCAAGCTCATTGGGTTCTGCCAGGTTGTAGTTACAATTTTGTTTCAATACCATAACATGATCTAAGCTTGACCCAGGCCCTTGAATCCCACAGAAATCAATGGGGACCTGAACTTTTGGCCTGTAAAATAGCTGTAAAACTATTGTAGTAAAGGCTAGGGGGTGCAAAAGGAAGCAAAATGGGGGTAAGAGCAGGACAATCACCCTGAAAACAAATGTGGATATGGAAATTACTTAAAGGGGTTCTGTCACCATAGCACTCAAGGTTCAATAGAAAGTAAATTAATAAAATAAAAATTTTAAGAGTGCCCCCACAGAGACATTTGTCAGAGGTCACCACAGAGCCAAAATTTTAAGAGTGCTGCCACAGAGCCTGTTTTCAGAGATCTCCCATAGAGCCAACATTTAAAGAGTGCACACAAGGAGATTGTTGTCAGAGTTCCCCCACAGAGCCAAAATATTAAGAGTGCCCCCATAGAGCCTGTATTTACAGTTTACCACAAAGCCAACATTTTAAGAGTGTCACCATTGAGACTGTTGTCAGAGTTCCCCACAAAGCCAACATATTAAGTGTGCCCCCAAGCCTGTTTACAGAGGTCCCCACAGAGCACATAGAACCCCTTTAAATTAACATAGATAAAAATTAAAAATCTTGAACCAGGAGATGGAGGTCCAATTGGAGAATACTGAGGTGAAGGAGGTGGATGTGGGGGTTTTGATATTTTTTTAAATTTTGGGTGGCCCTACAACATTGGGAATAGCAGATCGAACCAAATAACTGCAGTGGAGTATAACAATGGCTGGGTGTAGATGGTATATTTCTCTAAGCAGCCAAAGATATGGACAAGATTTAACATCCCTGCTTGTGCTTACTGTTTCACATATTGTTGGTTATGTGGAACTTGCCAATGATGGGTTTGCACAGTGCACACCTGATTTTCTCCACAACTTGCTCATGCAGGGCAAGGATGGCCTGCTGGAAAAGTAGTGGCATCTGGAAATCATGTACTGTGGGACAGCCACCACCATCAGTTTTTTTTAGAAGTGTCCACGGCAAAATATCAAATGCCAGGAATTTTTAATAGCTGTCATTCAGGACCAGGGTTTGTGGGTGAGTAGGAGGGTACTTCCTCTTTCTCTCCAGTGTTTAGGGGATGGACAGCTGAATGCAGCCAACGTTCTGGTTAGGGTTCGGCCACTGTGCTTTTGCACCCTGCTCCCTCTTTTGCTGTGCAGCTGGGACAGCATGACCACCTCTTCTGAACTGGGCAAGTCACTCAGATGGATTTGTCTCCATGTGGGGTTTAGGTTTTCATCACCCTCCATATCATCTTCTGCACACTCCACACCCCTGTCCCCCTTTTGGTCTGCATACTGCAGAAGGTTGCAGTACTTGTCATTTGTGTTTGGTCATCATCATCATAGATGTGCTGTGGTGGTCCACTGACTGTGTACACTAGCCCTCTTATGTCCTCATCCTCAAACTGAACAAGTAGTTGGGCATCAGTACACTCAATCTCTACCACTTCTGGAGCAGAGCTAGATGGATGGCCCATGGAAGCCAAGCCAGCAGAGTGATCAAAAAGCAGAAGTGACTACTGAATGACTTGAAGCTCAGTCTTCTTGCTTGTTTTTCTAAGGATTGAGGTGTAAGACAGAAGCTCATGGGCTGCAGATCAAACTCTGCATTTTCAGCAGGAGACCTTGGGAAGACAAAGTGAAGGAACTGGAGGCACTCTCAGTCATCCAATCTAAAACCAATTCTACTTGTTCTCTCCTCACCATCGATTCAGCTGTACTCAAGCCTAATAAATTGCGTAAAACGTCCTGTCGCATGTGTGCACCAGAGGAAGGTGCTTCATTTGGGTGCGTAGCAGGCACAGGTTGACCACATCCTCATCCACAAAGCATTTATTAAAAATCCCCCCACAATACCATTTTAAGATTCTTTTTGGGGAATCATCGAAAATTAATTTTCACTGCTCCTCAAACTTATAATCCCATGCACCTCCCAGTACCGGATTCAGTGCTGACAGTTGAGCAGGACTATGGATGTGGGGAGCAGTAAATATTCATTCTCTTTAATAGTGGCCACATGTGATCACCCCAGCCACTGCAGGAAGCCATTAGCCGGGGCTATCACATCAGAAAATGAATATTTATTGCTCCCAATGACCATAATCCCATCCTCTTCTTGGCACCAGCTGCAGTGCCAAGAGGTGGGTGGGATTATGAACATGAGGCATAATAAACATTAATTTCCTTTTATAGCGGACACATGTGTTTGCCCCAGCCATCAGTTTCCTGCAGTGGCGACTCCTGCCTCCTGTTACCTACTCTATCACTGAAGAAAAACAAAAAAGCCAGCTCAACTCAAAATGGCATGTATTATAAGATGTGCACTGCACTAAAAATTCCAAACTGTTTTAAAATTTGAGATTTTTGGCAAAAAAATTGCAATTTCTGAAGCTACCCCACCACGTCACGGCAAATCTCTTTGGGGCAGTCCTACTCTAAAATATTTTATATTTAAAATATGCCATACGGCCTCACATATGAAAAAGTAGAGCTGCCTAAAGCAGCACTTAACTGGTGCTTTTCAATCCCGTACCCATGACTGAATCATAGCTGTGGGCGGGATAGGCCCAAGCAAATGCTGCATGAAGTAAATAGCCTGTGGACAGGGCTTGATGGCTGAATGTGAACAGCCACCAATTGCCAAAATCAAGACAAGTGGAAAAACAAATCAAATTGGAGGTGCACGGCAAGGTGGGAATCAGCCACCCACCAATTCAATTAGGAAAAAACAAAAAAGCCAGCTCACCTCAAAATGGCATGTATTATAAGATATGCACTGCACTAAAAATTCCAAACTGTACTATTTTAAAATGTATTTTAAAAATTATTTAATTTATTAAAATATATTTTTTCATACGTGAGGTCGTATAGCACATTTTAAATACAAAATATTTTAGAGTAGGACTGCCCCAAAGAGATTTGCCATGACGTGGTGGGGTAGCTCAAGAAATTGCAATTTTTTTTGTCAAAAATCTCAAATTTATAATAGCACACTTTGGAATTTTTAGTGCAGTGCACATCTCATGATACATGCCATTTTAGCTGGCCTTTTTTTTTTGTTGAATTGGTTAGTGGCTGACCCCCCCCACCTTGCTGTGCACCTCAATTTGGTTTGTTTATCCACCTGTCTTGATTTTGGCAATTTGTGGCTGTTCACATTTAGCCATCAAACCCTGTCCACAGGCTATTTATTTCATGCAGCATTTGTTTGGGCCTGTCCCGCCCACAGCCATAATTCAGTCATGGGTACGGGATTGAAAAGCACCAGGTAAGTGCTGCTTTTGGCAGTTCTACTTTTTCATATGTGAGGCCGTATAGCACATTTTAGATACAAAATATTGTAGAGTAGGACTGCCCCAAAGAGATTTGTCGTGATGGAGCGGGGTAGCTCAAGAAATTGCAATTTGTTTGCCAAAAATCAGAAATTTATAATAGCACAGTTTGGAATTTTTAGTGCAGTGCACATCTTATAATACATGCCCTTTTGAGTTTAGCTGGCTTTCTTGCTACTCTATCACTGCTGCCACCAACAGAGATCCAGGTACATCCAGATATGTACCTCCACTTTCTTCCCAAATTTTGGAGAAACAAATGAGTCTTATTTTCCAAAAAATACAAAATTTAAACTGATTTTTAATGAGTATTATTATAAATTTTATAATTTGTTTTTTTCTATTCCCAGGGAACCTCTTTAAGGAATGCATAGGAAATAATAAAAAGACCAAATGTAAATCTTATTTAAGTAATGTACTATGTATATGCTAGAGCTTGTACTACCACACACAGGAATTTATGAATTTGTAAATACGGTATTACATAATTAATAAAATGCTATTTACGTTTAGAATGACCCTGTATGGATAATTTTGGGACATATTTTTTTTATTTTTTTTTTAAAGTGCAATGTGTTATTAAAGGGCTGTTGCTTACCACAAGTTACCATCTCTTTACCCATGGTCATATATTTTAAAGGGAACCAATTACTAGGATTTTTGTATATAAGCTAAAGCCAGTGCTATACTGGCACTATCAGGCTGATTCTCTATATACCGTTAGTGGTCAGCTCGGATGTATAGGTTTTGAAATCCAAGAAAGTAAAGTTTATAAAATTAGCTATTTGCTGAGTGACAGCAGCAAAGAAACAGATCATATATTCATACTTATCCCCTCCACCTGTTAGAATTAGCATAAGTATTATACAAACAATTCACTTTCTCTGTTGCAGGACCTGTGTAAAGTCATACTCATGTGACCAGAAGGGGCGGGGCCTCAGCCAACAAAGCTGGATACCAGGTCACATGGGTATGACCTCACACAGGTCCTGCAAGAGACAAAGTGAATCGCTTGTATAATACTTATGCTAATTCTAACAGGGGGAGGGGATAACTATGAATATATTATCTACTCCTTTGTTGCTGTCACTCAACAAGCAGTTAATTTTATAAACTTTACTTTTTTGGATTTTAAAACCTAAACATCCGAGCTGACAAGTAATAGTATGTATAGAATCAGTATGATAGTGCCAGTATAGCACTGGCTTTAGGTTATATATGAAAATCCTGATGATTGGTTCCCTTTAAAGTCACTTGACATTACTAAAGCTATGCTTGAAAGAGAGAGCTTTGGAAGACCTTCCTGCAATACTACAATCTCCAAAGTTCAGAAATGTCATGGTCACGTGCTCTTTGCACTCAAATAAACCAAAAGGAGCCTACCCTGCAATGTATAGAGTAGCAAAACTTGTTCTTCTATGAAGACAACAGACATGCTACAGATCCTCAAATTGTCTCTACAGGGAGGAAGGAGACAAACTCTAGCGCCACCTGTTCAGATCCTCAATACACAGCAGGACTAAAATATTCCTGTAGATCTATATGTTTTACATCCAATATGAAGTACATGAATCAGTGCACTAAGTGTCCTATTAGGGTCTCTATGTTGGAGAAAAATGACAGAAACCTAAAGCAAGGATAAGATTTCAGAGCCACACACAGTTGCACAGACAATCACACACCACATTTTTTTTTCCTGCAGCTAAACATTTTGTAGTTCAGGAGGCAATGTGAAAGTTGTCATACTATTTCAGGTTACAAAAAGACACTTAGCCCATGACTAAATCTGATAAAAAGGTTTATAACAGCTACAGCATTTAAGGGCCTTTTTAGATAGGCCAATAACCAGGAACTATTATGTTGCCAATTAGTGGGCTTTTAACGGCCTCGGTTAGCCTCTTCATATACAGTTTAAGAACTCTGATCTAATGATAGCAAGGTACAATAAAGTTTCACAGTTCTTATTAAACTAATTAGAATTTACTCTCCAGGCTCATTTTGTATTGTTTTAAATGTCCTTTCATTACACCGTGTCTCTGCTCTTTTGTAATTTCTATACATGTGTTTCTTCAAACATTCTGTTTATATCATGCTTGATTAAAAGAAAAACGATGTCTCAAAAGCTAGCTTTGTAACATGATTTATTTTATTTTTATTTTTTAATATTATTTTGTTTCTCTTACTGAGAACAATAAACTTTGTATCTGGCAGCTGTAATATTATGTCCTATACATCAATATTTATTGATGTTATTTTGGATTGTCCTTTAGAAATGGAGCAATGCCAAAGTACCGAAATGGCCCACTCAGTAGTTACATTAGCTTTAATAAAAAATTGTTCCCTTTGATCAGCTCTTATTTCTTCTAAGGCAAATAAAGCATTTCAAGGTATCTAAGGCAGTAAAATGTTGTCATATTAACAATAAAGAATGGTAAGAGAGTTTCCATTTATACTATTTTATTTTTTTGCAGTTTTATGCAATGATTTTCTAAATGCGGCAATACCAATTGTGTGTATATTATTTTTAATTTTTTTAACCATTTCATTTTCAATGGGGCGATTGGGGGGGTGATTTGAACTTTTCAGCTTTCTAATTTTAAAAAAAAAAATGAAAACTTTTTTTTAGCTTTTTTTTATTTTTTTGGTCTGTGACGGGGGTGTACAAGAGAGCAAAGGATGGACGAGGCCGAGGAACGATCCAACAGGTTTATTCACAAGAACACTGGAACAGCACACGACAAGTCCAAATAAAACAGATTCAGGGCACCTCCCGATAATCCAAAGTGCCAGATCACAACGTAATAGTCCTTTTCAGAGTCCCAGAAATCCCACACAATCCACTGGACGCCACACAGGCCTAGCTCCGTCCGTGTCCACAGCCACCCAGGCTGGGGCTCCTGCTCTCTTCAAGTTTCAGCTCACTCTGACTGAATCTCCCAGGTAAGCAGAGTTTACACTAGTTGGACTCTAGGCCAACCTCCCCCTACTCCCAGGGATGGAAGTGCCTCAAGAGGATACAACCTTGCATTTTAGGGGGTGATTACCTACAACAATAGAAATGTACACAGAAGTAGTTCAAATAAGACAATGAACCCAGCTTGAAATAGGAATCTGTACAGCAAGATACACCTCCCCCATAGCCCACCATCACAACCTGTCCCCCCTTTTTAATAAGTGAGTATGCCACGAGGTCTACACAGACCTCTGGCCATCTCACTTACGTCCATGTTGCTCAGCTGTGAATAGTCTATGGTTCTTCTGGCTGGGACAGTCCATCAGCATTCTGGTGTTGGCTTCCACACTTGTATTGGATGGAAAAGGTGTAGGTAATCCCCTGTAGAGCGATAGGGTTGGAAGGACAAGGTTCCTTTTGTGTATTCCCTCACTCAAACTCTGCTTTCTGCACCCACAAATCGGCATTGTATATCTCCCACATCATTGCCTAGGAGAATGTCTGCAGGAAGACCACCCATCACCCCAACCACACATCGCCTGACCCCAAAACCAAAGTTCAGATCCACAGTGGCTGTGGGAATAGTCCTCCATTGTCCACCAGCCAGTTCAATAACAATCCCAGGTCCTCTATGGATTGCCTCAGGCCAAACCACTCGGGGATCAGCCAGTGTGAGGAAAGCACCCGAGTCACAAAATCCAACAAGTCTTTGTCCATCCAGCACAACCTCCTGCAAGTGCTTACCTCGATGAGCAGAAGTCGTCATAACTGCGGGTCGCACCCCATAAACTCCTGGTGGTGCAACATGGGGGGCTGAGTCACTAGGCCAGTCCTCACATAACGGTGCCACATCTTCTTCCATGGCACTGGGCTGTAAATAATTAACAATCCGATTGGGTGTAGGATCAGTCCTCATTTGAACAGCTGGGCAGGAGACTTGCCGATGCCCTGGCTGTCCACATTGATAGCATCTGAGCTGGGTCTCCCTCCATCCAAGGTGTCCTCTTGGGTAAGGGGTAGGGGAACTTGGAGGCCGGCTCCCACCTGAAGGTGCTGTAGGGGTTTGAGGATGATTCCTCCATGGCCTGGCTGGGCATGAGGCCTGCAAATGCCCGGGATGCCTACAAACATAACACCTGCGCTCTGTTACTTCCTCTCCCCGGCGTATTCCAGAAAGTGCAGTAGAAGCAACTGGAGGCACATTAACACGGGTATCAACATGTGGTGGCTTAGAGGAACGGGGAACAATGGGGACAGAATAACTGGGGGCATCCGGTGTTGTGGAGCTTTTAGGCGTCTCTCCATCCTCCAACAGAACCCTCCACTGAGGCTTGATGGTGAGAGCCTCATCAGCGAGAGCAGCAGCTTCCTCCACTGTCGCTGGTTTTCTCTCATGCACCCATTCCCGGATCTCAGCGGGGCACTGGGCAAAGAATTGTTCTTTTAGGATGACCTGCAGGAAGGTCTCCCAAGATAAGGCCTCCTCTGCCTCCAGCCAGCGATTACATATTTGTTTGAGTCTATGAGCATATATCTTAAAAGACACTTCCCCATCACAGGCTAAAGCACGGAACTGAGTCCTGTAAGTGTCTGGGGTCACAGCATAATGTTCTAGAATAGTCTGTTTAACATCCGCATACTCACAGTTCCACCGAGGGTCCATAGCTCTATAGGCTTCAGCAGCTCCCCCCTCTAGGAGCCCAACCAGATGCCGGACACGCTCCCTGTCCGGGACTTCCATTAATCGACACTGATGCTCAAAGTCCTGGAAGAAGCCCTCAATGTCGCCTGCAGCCTCATTAAACGGCTTAAAGTCTTTGCGGGACACCCTGGGAAGTTCCCTCATGATGGGTGCTGGGGTTACAGTCTGTCTGGAACCTCTCGCGGCTTCCACAGCGAGCTCCTTATCCAGCAGTGCCATCTCCTCCATCCTGCGCTCCTTCTCTTTAGCTCCACGCATGGCCTCCCTCTTATCTTCTATGGTGGCCTCATCTCCAAGCAGTGCCATCTCCTCCTTGTACCACACAATCCATTGACTTTTTTGGGTATTTACCTCCAGCTCCCGTCTTTCCTCCCTTTGCTGTGGAAATTGTTCCTCGGTGCCATCTTGCAGGCAAGCGTTTTCCAATGCCTCAATTAGTTGCTCCTTAGAGAGTCCTTTGTTACGACTCCTAATTCACGGGCCATTGTTTGTAGGCTCACCACAGTCCAGTTCTTGTACTCTGAGGTTCTGATTCCAGATGTTAATGGGCCGTTGTCCTCCATTCCTTCTGCTCTGATCCCACCGCTGCCACCAGTTTGTGACGGGGGTGTACAAGAGAGCAAAGGATGGACGAGGCCGAGGAACGATCCAACAGGTTTATTCACAAGAACACTGGAACAGCACACGACAAGTCCAAATAAAACAGATTCGGGGCAACTCCCGATAATCCAAAGTGCCAGATCACAACGTAATAGTCCTTTTCAGAGTCCCAGAAATCCCACACAATCCACTGGACGCCACACAGGCCTAGCTCCGTCCGTGTCCACAGCCACCCAGGCTGGGGCTCCTGCTCTCTTCAAGTTTCAGCTCACTCTGACTGAATCTCTCAGGTAAGCAGAGTTTACACTAGTTGGACTCTAGGCCCACCTCCCCCTACTCCCAGGGATGGAAGTGCCTCAAGAGGATACAACCTTGCATTTTAGGGGGTGATTACCTACAACAATAGAAATGTACACAGAAGTAGTTCAAATAAGACAATGAACCCAGCTTGAAATAGGAATCTGTACAGCAAGATACACCTCCCCCATAGCTCACCATCACATGGTCCCTCTGGGGGACCATAAAGATCAGCAGTCTGATCGCTGATTCATTTCTGTTGATCAGAAGTGGACAGCTCTGATCAGCAGAAATGCAGCATTCTAGTTAGAGTCGCTGCTGTTGGCTGTATCAGGAACTACGTCATGATAGAGTTATCACATGACCCGTTGCTACCATGGAGCTATCGGCTCCCCATGATCATTTCACAGGGCCTCCAATGGTGGCTAGGAAAGGTGATTATCCCTGCTGCGGTCATTTAAATCGCGCTGTCACATTTTTACTGTCCGATGTAAGGGGTTAACAAGCGTGGGTGGATCACGGATCCACCCGCAGCTCTTAGACGCACATGTCTGCTGTTAAAATCAGCAGACATGTTCCGAGATCGACACTGGCTCACCACAGCAGCTGGCAGTGATTACCACTTCATGAGTTAAGACATACTGGTACGTCCTCAGTTGTGAAGGGGTTAATGTCAGCTGGACATTAATTTTATCTGGTGCAGCTAAAAGTGACTGTTTTACATATTTTGCACCATTATTAATATGTGTTTCGTGGAAATTATTGGTATGCAGTTGGTGTAGAGTTAAGGCCGCTTTACACGCTGCGATCTCGCTAGCGAGATCCTAGCGTGCGTACTCGCCCCCATCGTTTGTGCATCACGGGCAAATCGCTGCCCGTGGTGCACAAAATCGCACGGACCCGTCACACGGACTTACCTGCCTAGTGACGTTGATGTGAACGGCGAACCGCCTCCTTTCTAAGGGGGCGGTTCTTTCGGCATCACAGCGACGTCACTAAGCGGCTGCCCAATAGAAGCAGAGGGGCGGAGATGAGCGGGACGTAACATCCCGCCCACCTCCTTCCTTTCTCATTGCCGGCGGCTGCAGGTAAGGTGAGGTTCCTCGTTCCTGCGGTGTCACACATAACGATGTGTGCTGCCGCAGGAACGAGGACCAACATCGTACCTGCAGCCGCAACGATAATTGGGAATAGGGGGGCATGTCACCGATTAGCGATTTTGAACGTTTTAGCAACGATTCAAAATTGCTCATAGGTGTCACATGCAACGACAACGGCTGGATGTGCGTCACAAATTCCGTGACCCCAATGACATCGCTTTAGCAATGTCGTAGCATGTAAAGCGGCCTTTAGACTAAGCAGTCTAAAGATGTACCAAATCTATCAAACATTATGACTTAAGCCTGCTTTACATGCTGCAGTTTCTCGTGTGATCACATTTGCGATCGCACCCGCCCCCATCATTTATGCTGTACGGGAAATTTCTTGCCCGTGTTGCACAAAGTCATAACCCCCCGTCACACGTACTTACCTTCCAAACGACCTCGCTGTGGGCGGCGAACATCCTCTTCCTGAAGGGGGAGGGACGTTCAGCATCACAGCGACGTCACACAGCGGCCAGCCAATAGAAGCGGAGGGGCGGAGATGAGCAGGACGTAAACATCTCACCTCCTTACTTCCGCATTGCCGGCAGGACGCAGGTAAGCTGCAGTTCATCATTCCCGGGGTGTCACATGGAGCGATGTGTGCTGCCTCGGGAACAATGAACAACCGGACGTTCGATTTTTAGAAAATAAGCGACGTGTCGACAAGCAACGATAAGGTGAGTATTTTTGCTCGTTCACAGTCGCTCGTAGCTGTCACATGCTACGATATGTCAAACGATGCTGGATGTGCATCACTTACGACATGACCCCGACGACATATTGTTTGATATATCGTAGCGTGTAAAGCCTGTTTTACTTTGACAAATTTGGCACCCCGTAATACTGTCCTAGACAGTATTTTAGTAGATTTGCCTCGTTGTTTGAAACTCATTGTATATATAAAACAACAAACTAGAATTTTTTTTTACTATTGCTACTAAATAGACATGACAGTCATATGGTGCAGGAGTTAAGCGTTTTATATCTCAAGTGGTCTGTCTTAATCTTAAAACATTTGCAGGGTCACATTTAATTATCTTGAGAAGGATCTACAAGGAAAGTCAGCTTCAGACAGATACTGTACAAACTGAGCAACTGTATGTATCAAGTGAAATTGGAGGGGACATGCACCTTGTAATTTACACGCAACATATTGTCAACGTATAGCAATAATTCTGTATTGATAAAGGAAACAAAAAGGAAGTAAAACAGCAATACTCTACTTAAAGCCATATTTATTAATATACAGGTCATTGTCACTGGTTTATAATGATGTCCTATCTTTGAATGGTTATTCCCATCTTCCAAAATGGGTACATATCCAAAGTTCTTGTAGAAATAAGATTTCTTGCAATTGTCTCATTATTAAATTTTGACACTGAACCCCCTCCCAAATTTTTTTACTTTTTTATTTTATTGTTTACTGCTTGTTACAAACACTGCAAAGAGGATTTCCAAGATCATTTGAGCAAAATGTCAGAATTTGATTCCAGACAGTTTCTTTTTTACTGCGCTTCTGATGCTGCAGAGGCAAAGATGCCTCATATAGCAACATTGAGAGTCGGGAGTACACTGTGCTGGCTTTCGTGAGCCATCAATGAGTCAGGAATGCCAGCTCAAGATGGTCGAATAGGGAAATATTTGGGTTCGGATTATTTGAGCCGAACACTTTCTCATATTCGAGTATTTGTCATTTGTAACTAACCCAATGCAAGTCAAAGAAAACTTGAATAATTTTCACAAAGACCTTGGAGGTAGAATATAGAAAAAGTTAGCTGATCTTTAACTGAAGAAGCGCACAGACCTCAAAGTGCATTAAGAAAATCCAATAGAAAAAAATGGGTTGTCCAGTGCAAAAATCTTTAGAAAAACCTCTCTATTTATTATATCAGGCAAAACATAAAAACTTTAGAAGTTGCAGCGTCTCAGATAAAAACAAGCAGATGTGTTTCGGCTACAGAGCCTTAGTCATTCCACGTATAAAACATAACTGTTGCAACCATCTTTATAAATAATGCTAGATATCCTTCAGAAACAAATGCTCAATCTCTACACATCATTTACAATTATTGAGATAATTGATGGGCGTGGGTCAAGCCAGTGGAATCACAAGACTTCTAGTGAGGCCGGAGTCACACTTGCGAGGGACTCGTGCATAACTCGCGCAAGTCTTGCATCGCATCACCCAGCATGACTGGCCGCTCTCTGGACAGGAGCGGGTCAGCTGCATAGAAATACATGCAGCCGACCCGCTCTTGTCAGGAGAGTGTGCAGCCGTGCCGGTCTTGGCAGATGTTCACACCTGTGTACTGTTCTTTAGGGGTGGTGTTCTGGTCTTTAATAAATACATCCACCAAGTTTCCCTATTACTTAATTTTCGTTTTATATCTCCCCCATGAAGTGGTGGCTTTACACGTTCAATACCTGTAACTTGAAAGTCATTGGTGTAACCACTATGTGTTAATACAGTAAAGTGCTTAGTGATAGCTGAACTCTTATAAATAATTTTGTTGGATTTATTAAATACATATTTTTAAGGGCCCACTGGTGCAACCAATGTTTTGTAGATTACATGTTATACAGGTAATTAGATATATAACATTGTTGGAATTGCAGTTAATGTACCCGCCAATATTGTGCTCCTTTTTGGTAACAGATGAATAGAAACCTTTTGTGTTGTCCATGTGTTTACAGCATGTGCAGACAGTATGTTCACATTTATAAGAGCCACTGACTGACAGCCAGTTATTCTCTTTGGATTTAATGTCATGCAAAAACAAACTTGGTGATAAAACGTCTCCTAATATTGGCGCTTTCCTTGTAGTAAATGTGATGGGATATGATAGGATTTTTTTAAGTTTTTTGTCCTGATACAATATATAAGAAACCTATTTGTAATGATATTATTCACTGCTTTTACTTCTGGATTAAAGGTGATAACAAAAGTAAAAAAATCACCTTTACAAATCTCAGTTTTACTTCGGTTACTCTCTCTCTCAATATGTCATCACGGTTTTTGCCATCAATGACAGACTTTGCCCGTTCCAGCATCCATCCAGCATAATTCTACGGTAGCAGTCTATCTTTGATGGCTTTTTCTCTCTATCATAGCAGAAATCCAGAGTAGAATTCCTTTCACACCTGATCAGTTCCCCAAAAGGGACATTTTTGAGCACTTGTTTAGAAAGGCATGAGTCCGCAGATAAGATGGAATTAGTGGCAGTTTTCTTTCTGAAGGGTGTTATAATAACCCCTTGTGTGGGGTCTAATGTCAAAGTCACATCCAGAAAAGTAACACTTTGACAGTTTCTGTTCTACTGCACTTCTGATGCTGTATAACAACATTGGGAGTACACTGTGCTGTCCAGAGCCATCAATCAATCAGGACTGCCAGCTAGAGATGGACGAATAGGGAAATATTCGGGTTCGTATTAATCAAACAGAATACGTTCTCTTATTTGTATAGTCTTTATGAATAATGAACCCAATACAAAGGAAACTCGAATAATTTTCAGGAGGACCTTGTAAGTAAATCTGTTAGGCTGTAAAAATACTATGGATGAAAAGTGAGGAAACTTAATGGGAACAAAATATGGAAGATGCCTGTATACATTTCTAACTCACAATTGATTTCTGGTAATAATATTGTCAGAGTATTACGGGGGTTAAAGCACAAGAATTAGATTTACTGAGATTCCCGGCAGCTGTCACAATACTTCCGGGTCCGCATATTAGATCCCATACATATGTACTGCTTCCCTTGCTTCCCCTCTCTGCTGGTGTCTGTGATTGACTGCAGTCAGACTGCCAGCGTGCTGGCATCTCTGATTGGCTTCCCTCATACTAGCTGTTTGGGTCCCCTAATGGAGTGTAAAAATAAATAAATAAATAAATAAGTAAATAAAAAATGTCACAGGGTCCCCCATATACAGATATCCAACACAGATCAAACGGACAGCTACATACTGCAGCTACCAGCTGTTCACATTATCTTAGCTGTGTATCAAAATAAGAGAGACCCCATGCAACTTATTTTTAATTATTTAAATTATTATTTTTTTTAAAGTTGACGGTCCACCCCAATTTTAATACCCAGCTAAGATAAAGCTTACAGTTAGTGGCTGGTATTCTCAGGCTGGGGGGGAGGCCCATGGTTATTGGGCCCCATCAGCATTGAAAGAGCAGCTTAGAGCCACCCAGAATTGTTACATCCATTAGATGCAACAATTCCAGTGCTTTGCCCTTCTCATCCCAATTGTCCTTGTGCGGTGGCAGTCAGGGTAATATAAGGAGTTAATAACAGCTCACAGATACCACTAAGCCCTAGATTAGTAATGTGAAGGGATCTATGAGACCCCCCAATATTAATCCTGTAAGAGGGGCCCGCATACTTTTTTTAAAAAATATATATTTATTTGTATAATTAAAAAAAAGCCGCATGGGTATCGTCTTATTTTGATATGCAGCCTAGATAATTTGCATGGCTTGAACTGGGTATCAATATTCAGGGGCCCTGTGACAATTTATTTATTTATTTATACACTACATCATTAGACCCAGACAGCTACTGTGAGGGTAGCCGGCAGTCTGATTGCAGCCAATCACATACATCGGCAGAGTGTGTGGGTGGGGGAAGCAATGTATATGTATGAGATCTAATGAGCAGACTCAGAAGTAGTGTGACAGCCGTGGGGAATCTCAGTAAATCATTTTTTTTTTACTGCACCTCCCAATCACAGTAATGTCAGTAGCAAAAAGTTGGATATGGCATTACTGTGATTGTGTAACAATTGTCACTGCATCTTGTGAATAGCGACAGACTCAGGACTAACTTTACTTCATCTGAGACCATGCGCATTTAAACGTTGTTTTTTAATTGGGTGGGTTAAGGGGGTTAACTCCTCTGGAGTTGCAGCAGACTTGCTCAGCTGTCTGCTGTTAAACACTTAAACCCTGGATTTAAGCCTTCTGCTTCCCAGATACCTCGCTGGTTATTCAATTCAGTTTGGAGCTAGCCTGGAGTAGAGAGGAAGTGTTGTTGCTGTCTGCTGTGGTTTGATGTTTGTAGTCTGTTTTTGTTTTCACCTCCTTTCCCTTATTACCCCTACCCATACACCTTTGGTTATTCCCTTGTGTAGTTTTAGGTGTGCATGAGTTTTCATTTACCCCTGTCTGTTGTGCCTTGTTTTTGGGGTTTTGGGATCTCCGTCCCAGTTAGTGCCCTGGGTGGTGGGGACTTTGTCATCAGGGCCAGGACAGGAGCCAGGGCCAGGTCAGGGGCCTGGACTTCCCTACTTTCAAGGGTATCTCTGGGTGTGAGGGTGAGTTCAGGGGCCCCAAAAAAAACTTCTTGTTACTTACTGATAACTGTATGATACATGATACATACGTCATAAATCATTCCCCTGCCTAAAAAGTGCACACAAACTCTTTATTAACACTTGCCTAAACCTTTATGTACAGTACATCAAAATGAAGAGGTGGTCTTTCGCTATCACTTTATTCTCCATAGGACTGCCAGCTTTTTCTGGCAGGGCCATAGAAAATGCATAGAGCGATGGCATGGTTATAGTTTTCAATGTTTGAAATAACCCTTTAAGATTTAACAAAATACCTTTAATTAAACCAACTGCTTGTTTTCCCTATATGTCAGCCCTTTTCTGGCTCTATGAATTCAGATCCATCAATAACAGAAGAGTAGGGAGCAAAGATAGATAGAAAATAAGCAGTTTAGAAGGTGCATATAAATGTTTGACCGTGCCATGATGTACCGACCGAGCGCCTGTACTTGTAAAAACAGTCATTCTGATTTCAAAGATTCCCTTTATTTATTTGCAGGGTTTTTTCCCAGTTGTAGATTTCAGCTCTCTCCAAAGATTTTCAACTGAATTGAGATTAGTACTCAGTATTGGCTAGTTTAACTCCGTCACCCCCAGTCTGTTTTTCCCTTCCTGAGCAGGTCAATTTTTTAAATTCTGACTTGTGTCAATTTATGTGGTGATAACTCTGGAAAATTTCAATGGATCTCAGTGATTCTGACACTGGTTTTTTTTTTCGTGACATTCATGATAGATTTAAATTTAGGATAACATTTTTTGCATTTATTTGTGAAATATAAAAAATTTGGTAAAACTAATGCAAATTTTGATCTAAAATAAGAGAGTTATGTAACACAAAATAGTTAATCAATAAAATTTCCCATATGTCCAATTTACAGCAGCACCATCTTTGAAACATAATTTTTTTCTTAGGACATTGGAAGAGTAAAAGTTCATTAGCAATTTTTCATTTTTGCAACAAAATCCCCTTATATTTCCAGTCACAGTGTCACGGGGTATGTACAGATGGAACTGGGGTTCCCAGGCTGACCCTAAGACGGGGGCCTCTGCACTGTCCCTTATCTCAAAGGTAGGCTCAATGGTAGCCAGGTTGGAGCCCACAGCATGGCTCTATATCCTGTCCGGGCCCTGATGCTACTCCCCCCAACCCTGGGAGCGGGCCAGAAAACTAGTAACCAAAGCCCCACAAATAAGCATAAACAAGGGTAAATGAAAACTTGTGCACACTGCACTCAAACATAAAAGAGGGACAGTATGTGAAGTGGAAAGTAACGCAAAAAGGGTAGGAAATAATAACACGACTGGAAGATTCACACACGACGCAGCAACAGAACTTATAAATCACCATAGAACAGAGGAACCAAGGAAGCAGAAGCTATTTCCGGCACTTAGCCTCAGAATCCAGAACTTTTTAAAGGATGCAGGCAGCTGAGGATGGTAATCAGCAGCCGGAGCTCAGCAGGAATTAACTCCTGAACTGGAGAGCAGCACAGCCAAAACCAGCTGACACCCATGACAGGCTGTGCAACTAAGGAATCCCAGGCTGCCTGTCGACTCTGCAGTGTGAACAGAGTCTGATGCCACCATGACACCCAAAGAGTACAACGCTGAACACCGCATGACAAACAGAAGATGGACTTGAGTGGGGGCTGTTTTTAGGGGGTAAATTAAGCGACTAAACTGATGGGACATTACTGGGCCAGAACAGACACCAGACGGAGATCAAAGTGTCTCCATCTGCCTCATTAGAGCAAGTGGTTTCAATTGAGGTTTTGTCTGAATCACGCTTTTTGGGATTTAAATTTAAACCCTCATGTAAGTGCTCACCGAAAAGCGGAGGATAAATATCAGCCGAGTCTTATTCTGCTTTTCGGAAGCAGAATGAAGAAATGAACAAAAGTACTAGAATGTGTGGTATTCGTGATAGGACAGATTTATTCTTTGGGTCAGTGTGACAACGATAGCAGATTTATTATATATATTTTTATGTTCTGCTTCTATTACATAGTAAAAATGTTTTATTATAATAAACTTTTTCTATTGCCATGTTCTGAGAGCTGTAGCTTTTTTACTTTTTGCAAACAGCGCTGTATGAGGACTTATTTTTTGCCTGACGAGCTGCAGGTTTTTTTTGTACCATTTAGGAGAACATAACAATTTTTGATTGTTTTTCAAATTTTGCAGATGAAGAACAAACAAAAACGAGCAATTCACTTATTGTTTTTTTTAATAAAAGTGATAAGATCGCTTTATTCTTTGTTCAGTACACTTACAGCGATACTAGAGTTATATCACTTTATATGCTTTGATACTTTTATACACTAAAATCTATATTTTACAAAAAATTAATGTGTTTTTGCATAGCCATATTCTGAGAGCTGTATTTTTTGTAATGATCCATTTAGGGCTTTTTTTTTGCAGGGTGGTTTGGCATTTTCTTTTCTAACATGTTTTTTTACATATGTCTTTTTGATCGCTTTTTATTCACTTTTTTATGATGAAAAAAAATGCCATTTTGGCATGTTTTTATTTTTTTTATGGTATTCGCCATATGAAATAAGTAAGATGACATTTTTACAGTTTGGATCATTCTGAACTTGGTGGTACTAATTATGTGTACATTTCTTTGTATATTTTCAATACAAAGGCTGTCTTTTTAGTGGCGAAACCGGTTTGCATGATTTGTATGCACTTTCTCACTTAATGAATATTTTTTACTTTGATCACTGATGTCAACTGATGCTATACTCATGTACAGCAGCACATGAGACCTGTCAGTGTTTGACTGAATTTGCATGTAAGAACAAGCTTATTGCTGGATCTTAGGAGCCACCATACCCTGGGGTCATCAGATGACCCCACGGTGCCATGGCAATGATCGACACCAGCTATTATAATCACTGGGGGCCGATCCTGCCATAGGGGGTCTTTTAATCACTGTTTAATCTCTTAAAACAACTTTCATGAATGACAGTGGTTTTTAAGGAGTTTATTGGTCCCAATCAGTTCCAAAACTGGTCCGGACTGATGCCTGTGGGTGTTATCTGTCATCTACAGTTGAAGCCAGAAGTTTACATACACTATTTAAAAAAACACATATGCATGCTTTTCTCACTGACATGAAATAAGTATATACTAGAGATGGGGAAACAAAAGGCGCAATAGGGTCTTACCCGGTATAACATGAGATGATGAGAGAGAAATAGGTACACTCACCTGATGGGGTTGTGCCAGTCACAACTCCTTAAACCGCATGTGAGTGTCCGCGTGGTTCAAGCAGCGGCCCCGTGATATCGGGGTAGAAATATAATAAAAGGGAAAACGGGTATATGCCGCGCTTAAAAACCACTGTTGCAGAATTAATGTAGAAATTTCTTTTTTATTTCAGCATTCCAACGCGTTTCAGAGATAAGGACTGTCTCCTTCCTCAGGGAAAAAGAAATCTTACCAATTTCTTGTATGATTTCTTTTTCCCTGAGGAAGGAGATGGTCCTTGTCTCTGAAACGCGTTGGAATGCTGAACTAAAAAAGAAATTTCTACATTAATTCTGCAACAGTGTTTTTTAAGTGCGGCATATACCCGTTTTCCCTTTTATTATATTTCTACCATGAAATAAGTATAAACATTTGCCGGTTTAGGTCAATTAGGATTACCAAAATTATTTATATTTGCCAAATGCCAAAAAAATAAGAGACAGAGAATATTTTAAGGCCTTTTTTATTACTTTCTGCAAAGTTAAAAGTTTATGTACACTAAGAGTAATATGCCTTTAACCACTATAGCACAACCCATATGATGATGTCATGTGTTTGGAAGATTCTGATAGGTTTATTGGCTACATCTGAGGTAATTATAAACACACCTATGGATGTATTTTAATGCACACCTGAAACATACTGCTTCTTTGTGTAGCATCATGGTAAAGTCAAATGCAATCAGCCTAGATCTCAGGAAGAGAATTTTAGACTTACACAAGATTGGTTCATCCTTAGGTGCAATTTGCAGATACCTGAAGGTGCCTCGTTCATCTGTACAAACAATTATAAGCAAATACAAACAAGATGGGAATGTCCAGCCATCATACCGCACAGTAAGAAGACAAGTTCAAAGATGAACGTGCTTTGGTCAGACGTGCATATCAACCCAAGAACAAAAGAAAAAGACCTTGTGAAGATGCTGGCGGAAGCTGGTAAGATTGTGTCATTATACACAGTGAAACAAGTACTGTATTAACATGGGCTGAAAGGGCACTTTGCAAGTAAGAAGCCATTACTAAAAAAAACATAAAAAAGCCAGATTAATGTTTGCCAAAGCATACAGGAACTAAGGCCTTAATTTTTGGAGACATATCCTGCGGTCTTATGAAACTAAAATTTAACTGTTTGGCCATAATGACCATCGTTACATTTAGAGGAAAAATGGAGAAGCTTTGAAGCCTAGAACAGCATCACAACCAGGGCTGTATTTTGCCTTCGTGCTGCCCTAGGCACTTTAAGTAGTCGCGCCCCTTATTGACAACGTAAAACTGAGTTTTCGCACACGACATCTGTTTAAGGCAGATCTACTCTGTAAAACACTTGAAAAAGTATCAATGAGAAACGAAGGGCACTAACCCCCCCCCAATGGGGATCACCACAGGCACATCAAAACATAGCATGAGTATAAAATATTCCCACCACACCGTCCCCACTTATATACTGTGACTGTCACACTGCCCCTAATAAACTACACACTGCCCTCCCTTATAAATTATATCCACCACACCTTCCTCAATTATGAAATATGATCTGCACACTGTCCTCACATCATGCTGCCCCCTCCTCACAGTGTCCCATGCATGCTGCCCCCTCCTCACAGTGTCCCATGCATGCTGCCCCCTCCTCACAGTGTCCCATGCATGCTGCCCCCTCCTCACAGTGTCCCATGCATGCTGCCCCCTCCTCACAGTGTCCCATGCATGCTGCCCCCTCCTCACAGTGTCCCATGCATGCTGCCCCCTCCTCACAGTGTCCCATGCATGCTGCCCCCTCCTCAGTGTCCCGTGCATGCTGCCCCTCTCCTTGAGCTCCTAATGCTGCCTTCCTCTTTTCCATAATGTCACCTCCATGCTGCCCCATTCATCCTAAGACCACCACACTAACGCTTATGCTGAGACCCCCCACACACACACTACCCCACTCTTGATATTGACTCCCCTACATTGTTCCACTCCATACTGAGCCCAGACATGCTGCCCCTTCTCCATAATGAGCTCCCAATGCTGGCCCCCTCTTATTCTGAGCCCTTACACTCCCCCCCATCGATATTGTCATTGCTCTATCCCTCAACCCTTGTCCTCTGTCTCTAGCATTGGCCCCTCTCTCCCATTCCCCCAGCAGCAGCCGCTCTCTCCCGCCTTCACCAGCAGCCTCTCCCCCAGCATCAGCCTCTCTCTACCAAGCCTCCCCCAGCATCAGCCTCTCTCCCCCCAGCCTCCCCCAGCTTCAGCCTCTCTCCCCCAGCTTCCCCCAGCATCAGCCTCTCTCCTCCCAGCCTCCCCCAGCATGAGCCTCCTCCAGCATCAGCCTCTCTCCTCCCAGTCTCCCCCAGCATGAGCCTCCTCCAGCATCAGCCTCTCTCCTCCCAGCCTCCCCCAGCATGAGCCTCCTCCAGCATCAGCCTCTCTCCTCCCAGCCTCCCCCAGCATGAGCCTCCCCCAGCATCAGCCTCTCTCCCCCCAGCCTCCCCCAGCTTCAGCCTCTCTCCCCCAGCTTCCCCCAGCATCAGCCTCTCTCCTCCCAGCCACCCCCAGCATGAGCTTCCTCCAGCATCAGCCTCTCTCCTCCCAGCCTCCCCAAGCATCAGCCTCCTCCAGCATCAGCCTCTCTCCTCCCAGCCTCCCCCAGTATCAGCCTCCTCCAGCATCAGCCTCTCTCCTCCCAGCCTCCCCCAGCATCAGCCTCTCTTCTCCCAGCCTCCCCCAGCATCAGCCTCCTCCAGCATCAGCTCTCTCCTCCCAGCCTCCCCCAGCATCAGCCTCCTCCAGCATCAGCCTCTCTCCTCCCAGCCTCCCCCAGCATCAGCCTCCTCCAGCATCAGCCTCTCTCCTCCCAGCCTCCCCCAGCATCAGCCTCCTCCAGCATCAGCCTCTCTCCTCCCAGCCTCCCCCAGCATCAGCCTCCTCCAGCATCAGCCTCTCTCCTCCCAGCCTCCCCCAGCATCAGCCTCCCTGCTTCCAGCATCAGCCTCCCTCCTCCCAGCCTCCCCCAGCATCAGCCTCCCTCCTCCCAGCCTCACCTTCCCCCTCCCAGCCTCAGCCTCCCTCCTCCCAGCCTCAGCCTCCCTCCTCCCAGCCTCCCCCAGCCTCAGCCTCCCTCCTCCCAGCCTTCCCCAGCTTCAGCCTCCCTCCTCCCAGCCTTCCCTAGCTTCAGCCTCCCTCCTCCCAGCCTCCCCTAGCCTCAGCCTCCCTCCTCCCAACCTCCCCAAGCATCAGCCTCCCTCCTCCCAGCCTCACCTTCCCCCTCCCAGCCTCAGCCTCCCTCCTCCCAGCCTCAACCTCCCTCCTCCCAGCCTCCCCCAGCCTCTGCCTCCCTCCTCCCAGCCTCCCCCAGCCTCAGCCTCCCCCAGCCTCAGCCTCCCTCCTCCCAGCCTTCCCCAGCTTCAGCCTCCCTCCTCCCAGCCTCCCCTAGCCTCAACCTCCCTCCTCCCAACCTCCCCAAGCATCAGCCTCCCTCCTCCCAGCCTCCCCCAGCATCAGCCTCCCTCCTCCCAGCCTCCCCCAGCATCAGCCTTCCTCCTCCCAGCCTCCCCCAGCATCAGCCTTCCTCCTCCCAGCCTCCCCCAGCATCAGCCTTCCTCCTCCCAGCCTCCCCCAGCATCAGCCTTCCTCCTCCCAGCCTCCCCCAGCATCAGCCTTCCTCCTCCCAGCCTCCCCCAGCATCAGCCTTCCTCCTCCCAGCCTCCACCAGCATCAGCCTCCCTCCTCCAAGCCTCACCTTCCCCCTCCCAGCATCAGCCTCTCTCCTCCCAGCCTCCCTCCTCCCAGCCTCCCCCAGCCTCAGCCTCCCTCCTCCCAGCCTCCCCCAGCCTCAGCCTCCCTCCTCCCAACCTCCCCAAGCATCAGCCTCCCTCCTCCCAGCCTCCCCCAGCATCAGCCTCCCTCCTCCCAGCCTCCCCCAGCATCAGCCTCCCTCCTCCCAGCCTCCCCCAGCATCAGCCTCCCTCCTCCCAGCCTCCCCCAACATCAGCCTCCCTCCTCCCAGCCTCCCCCAGCATCAGCCTTCCTCCTCCCAGCTTCCCCCAGCATCAGCCTCACTCCTTCAAGCCTCACCTTCCCCCTCCCAGCCTCCCCCAGCATCAGCCTCTCTCCTCCCAGCCTCCCCCAGCATCAGCCTCCCCCAGCATCAGCCTCCCTCCTCCCAGCCTCCCCCAGCATCAGCCTCCCTTCTCCCTCCCTCCTCCAAGTCTCCCTCAGCATCAGCTTCCCTCCTCCAAGCTTCACCCTCCCCCTCCCAGCCTCCCTCAGCATCAGCCTCCCCCTCCCAGACTCCCCCAGAATCAGCCTCTCTCCTCCCAGCCTCCCCCAGCATCAGCCTCCCTGCTCCCAGCATCAGCCTCCCTCCTCCCAGCATCAGCCTCCCTCCTCCCAGCCTCCCCCAGCATCAGCCTCCCTCCTCCAAGCCTCACCTTCCCCCTCCCAGCCTCCCTCCTCCCAGCCTCCCTCCTCCCAGCCTCCCTCCTCCCAGCCTCTCTCCTCCCAGCCTCCCCCAGCATCAGCCTCCCTGCTCCCAGCATTAGCCTCCCTCCTCCCAGCATCAGCCTCCCTCCTCCCAGCCTCCCCCAGCATCAGCCTCCCTCCTCCAAGCCTCACCTTCCCCCTCCCAGCCTCCCTCCTCCCAGCCTCCCTCCTCCCAGCCTCCCCCAGCCTCAGCCTCCCCCAGCCTCAGCCTCCCTCCTCCCAGCCTTCCCCAGCTTCAGCCTCCCTCCTCCCAGCCTCCCCTAGCCTCAGCCTCCCTCCTCCCAACCTCCCCCAGCATCAGCCTCCCTCCTCCCAGCCTCCCCTAGCCTCAGCCTCCCTCCTCCCAAACTCCCCCAGCATCAGCCTCCCTCCTCCCAGCCTCCCCCAGCATCAGCCTCTCTCCTCCCAGCCTCCCCCAGCATCAGCCTTCCTCCTCCCTCCCTCCTCCAAGTCTCCCCCAGCATCAGCCTCCCTCCTCCCAGCCTCCCCCAGCATCAGCCTTCCTCCTCCCTCCCTCCTCCAAGTCTCCCTCAGCATCAGCTTCCCTCCTCCAAGCCTCACCCTCCCCCTCCCAGCCTCCCTCAGCATCAGCCTCCCTCAGCATCAGCCTCCCCCTCCCAGACTCCCCCAGAATCAGCCTCTCTTCTCCCAGCCTCCCCCCCAGCTTCAGCCTCTCTCTCCCCCCAGCCTCAGCCTCTCTCTCCCCCCAGCCTCAGCCTCTCTCTCCCCCCAGCCTCTCTCCCCCCAGCCTTAGCCTCTCTCTCCCCCCAGCCTCCCCCCCAGCCTCAGCCTCTCTCCCCCCAGCCTCAGCCTCTCTTCCCAGCCTCAGCCTCTCTCTCTTCCCAGCCTCCCCCCAGCCTAAGCCTCTCTGTCTTCCCAGCCTCAGCCTCTCTCTCTCTCTTCCCAGACTCCCCCCAGCCTCAGCCTCTTTCTCTTCCCAGCCTCTCTCTCTTCCCAGCCTCCCCCAGCCTCAGCCTTTCTCTCTTCCCAGCCTCCCCCCAGTCTCAGTCTCTCTCTCTTCCCAGCCTCAGCCTCTCTCTCTCTTCCCAGCCTCCCCTCAGCCTCTCTCTTCCCAGCCTCTCTCTCTTCCCAGCCTCAGCCTCTCTCTCTTCCCAGCCTCCCCCCAGCCTCTCTCTCTTCCCAGCCTCACCCCAGCCTCTCTCTCTTCCCAGCCTCCCCCTCTTCCCAGCCTCCCCTTGCATGATTACAGTGGACAAAAAGAGGCATCGCAATTTGCAACGATCATCAACTAACCTGTAAGGAGCCCATACATTCTAGGCTCTGCCTCTGCCTTACCTGCTCCGGTGCCCGCCGCCCTGCTCTGGCTGGCTCCAGCTTCAGACGCGTCCTCCTCCACGGCGTGTGTCATCTGCAGCATTGGACACTGCAGCACGGGGCAGTCAGCTGAATGTCGCGCCCGCGCGCCTCTGACCCCGGAAGTGCAGGCCATGGAACTTCCGGGGTTAGTTAGCTCACTATGCCTGGCACCCGCAATGTATTGAGATAGACAGCAGAAGTGCGCCTCCCCCCCCCCCCGGAACACAGCCGAGTGTAACGGAGGGAGGGACGGGGGGCGGGGATGTGAAAAAAAAAAAAAATGTATAAAATTTTTTTTTTTTTTTTTTTGCTGCCAGAAAGTGCCGCCCCCCGCAACGTGCCGCCCTAGGCACGGGACCACGGGTGCCTAGTGGCAAATACGGCCCTGATCACAACTGTGAAACACGGGGGTAGCAGCATCATGTTGTTCAGTTGTTTTGCTGCTAGAGGGACTGGTGCATTTAGCAAAATGGATGGCATCATAAGGAAAGAAGATTATGCGGTAATACTGAACCAACATCAGACATCAGTGAGGAACTTAAAGCTTGGGCTGAAATGGGTCTTCCAAATGGACAATGGCCCAAAGCATATGGCCAAACTGGTAACAAATTGGCTTAAGAATAACAAAGTCAATGTTTTGGAATGGACATCAAAAAGCCCTGATCTCAATCATATTGAAAATTTATGGGCAAAGCTAAAAAGGCAGGTGTGAGCAAAGCGACCTACAACCAATTGCTCAGCTATACCAGTTCTGTCAGGAGGAAAAGGTCCAAATTCCTACCAACTATTGTGAGAAGCTTGTGGGAGGATATCCAAAACTTTTGACCCAAGTCATACAGGTTAAGGCAATAGTACAAAATACTAATGAAGTGTATGTAATCTTTTAACTTTGAATAAAGTAATAAAAATGCCTTAAAACATTCTCTCTCTCTCTCTCTCTCTCTCCTCTCTCTCATTATTCTGATATTTGGCAAATACAAATAATTTTAGTAATCCTAATTGAGCTAAAACTGGAAAGGTTTATTCTAATTTCATGTCAGATAATGAGAAAAACATGCATATGTGTATTTTTAAATGGTATATGTAAACGTTTGGTTTCAACTGTGCAAGTGTCACAAGTGGGGTTTTCACCTGTGGAGCTGTGCTATTTACTTATTCCTCAATGTCGAAAAGCGGCACTGAGGAATAAGGTCCCTGAACGACCGTTATTAAAAGGTCTATTTGAGTTTGTTAAGGGGTTAATATTAATAAAAAATGAATATATTATTATGTATGGATTATTTAATTTGTATTGCTTTTAAAGTGTAATGTATAGGTAATCTTCTATAGGTCTTTTTTGCCTAGATCTGTTTATTATATACCTAAACGCCCAAAAAAGACATTGTGGTCATAGACACACTCATCTTTTTGACTGATTTGTCTCTTGCTTTGCATTTTGCTAGTGTTCTTGTTACTAATTGTTGAATGAGGCAATACATGCTGGCCATTCAGGTTGCAACGGTGTAACAAGCAAATTTATATCTACAGTACAGACCAAAAGTTTGGACACACCTTCTCATCTCTAGAACAACTATTAAGAGGAGACTTTGTGCAGCAGGCCTTCATGGTCAAATAGCTGCTAGGAAACCACTGCTAACGACAGGCAACAGACAGAAGAGACTTGTTTGGGCTAAAGAACACAAGGAATGAACATTAGACCAGTGGAAATCTGTGCTTTGGTCTGATGAGTCCAAATTTGAGATCTTTGGATCCAACCACCGTGTCTTTGTAGAAAAGGTGAATGGATGAATGGATGGACTCTACATGCCTGGTTCCCACTGTGAAGCATGGAGGAGGAGGTGTGATGGTGTGGGGGTGCTTTGCTGGTGACACTGTTGGGTATTTATTCAAAATTGAAGGCATATTAAACCAGCATGGCTACAACAGCATCTTGCAGCAGCATGCTATTACATCCGGTTTGCGTCCGGTTTAACCATCATTTATTTTTCAACAGGACAATGACCCCAAACACACCTCCAGGCTGTGTAAGGGCTATTTGACAAAGAAGGAGAGTGATGGGGTGCTACGCCAGCTGACCTGGCCTCCACCGTCACCAGACCTGAACCCAATCGAGATGGTTTGGGGTGAGCTGGACCGCAGAGTGAAGGCAAAAAGGCCAATAACTGCTAGGCATCTCTGGGAACTCCTTCAAGACTGTTGGAAAACCATTTCCGGTGACTACTTCTTGAAGCTCATCAAGAGAATGCCAAGAGTATGCAAAGCAGTAATCAAAGCAAAAGGTGGCTACTTTGAAGAACCTAGAATATAAGACATATTTTCAGTTGTTTCACACTTTTTTAAGTATTTCATTTCACATGTGTTAATTCTTAGTTTTGATACCTTCAATGTGAATCTACAATTTTTAGAGTCCTGAAAATAAAGAAAACTTTGAATGGGAAGGTGTGTCCAAACTTTTGGTCTGTACTGTATAGTCCAGACTGTACCTGAGGTTTAAATGGCCTACGCTAGATTATACTCTGAGGTATAAATTGGCCTAGGCAAAAAAATACCCCTGATGCTATATTATACCCACCACAGTAGCATTGAGTGATATACACAAGAATTACTGTAACTGTCAGAAACAAACCCCATGTAGGTGAAAAATAGGCTTTGATAATCTGTCTTGAGAACTGTATTCACCTTGGGATCTGTGCAGCCTGACTGCAAATCAAAAGACAACACCAAAATATGCAGTCTCTTTAGTAGGCCATAACCTACAATAGTCCTGATGTACTGAGCCTTTACATTAGAACATACAATTCTCCCCTGAGATTCCATTTTCTGCTATCAATTGTTATATCCACTGAAACAAGAACCTATTGTTTGATTGTAACTCAGATATCAAGAGTTTTTCCCTGGGCACTATAGCCTCTTTCTTCAGCAGTGAACTTTATTGCTCGTTATGAGAGCACAAAAAAGACAGTAAGAATTCTAAGATAGTGCAACCAATGTCAGGCACAAAGCTAAATGGCTGTAAACCGGCTTCAAGCAGTGATTGTGTTCTGCATTAAATGTATCCAGACCTAGTTACAACTGTAAGGTCAGAATCCAAATAATAAAGGAAAGCCGAGAAGATGCAATTTATCTCTATTACCTGATTATATCAAGTTTGGCACATTATTAAACATTAAATAGCTGCACTGACAGCATTAATATAACACAGTGTATTGAAGCTAATTGTAGTATTGTCTCTGAGGAGGGCATGCCAGTCAGGGTAACATCTAAAACAAATTCTTATGCAAGAAGAACCTCCAATGTTACAAATGGATGTGTTGCCTGTATTACGTGTTCACCAAGATAATTCTTCATGGCATACCACTATATATAACAGCAGATTGCAATACTAGGACAAGGGGTACATGAAGTAAATATTTTATGATGTACAGTGCCTTGCGAATGTATTCGGCCCTCATAAATTTTTCAACCTTTTCCCACATTTCAGGCTTCAAACATAAAGATAAAAATTTTAAATTTTATGGTAAAGAATCAACAACAAGTGGGACACAATTGTGAAGGTGAAAGATATTTATTGCTTCTTTTCAATTTTTGTAAAAAATAAAAAATGAAAATTGGGGCGTGCAATATTATTCGGCCCCTTTAAGATAATACTTTGTAGCGCCACATTTTGCTGCGATTACAGCTGCAAGTCGCTTGGGGTATCTCTCTATCAATTTTGCACATCGAGAGACTGAAATTCTTGCCCTTTCTTCCTTTGCAAACATCTCAAGATGAGTGAGGTTGGATGGAGAGCATTTGTGAACAGCAGTTTTCAGCTCTTTCCACAGATTCTCGATTGGATTCAGGTCTGGACTTTGACTTGGCCATTCTAACACTTTGATACATATATTTGTGAACCATTCCATTGTAGATTTTGCTTTATGTTTTGGATCATTGGCTTGTTGATAGACAAATCTCCGTCCCAGTCTCAGGTCTTTTGCAGACTCCAACAGGTTTTCTTCACGAATGGTCCTGTATTTGGCTCTATCCATCTTCCATCAATTTTAACCATCTTCCATGGCCCTACTGAAGAAAAGCAGGCCCAAACCATGATGCTGCCACCACCATGTTTGACAGTGGGGATGGTGTGTTCAGGATGATGAGCTGTGTTGCTTTTATGCCAAACATATCGTTTGGCATTGTGCCTAAAAAGTTCAATTTTGGTTTCATCTGACCAGAACACCTTCTTCCACATGTTTGGTGTGTCTCCCAGGTAGCTTGTGGCAAACCTTAAATGACACTTTGCATGGTTATCTTTGAGAAATGTTTTCTTCTTGCCACTCTTCCATAAAGGCCAGATTTGTGCAGTGTACGACTGATTATAGTCCTATGGACAGACTCTCCCACCTCAGCTGTAGAGCTCTGCAGTTCATCCACAGTGATCATGGGCCTATTGGCTGCATTTCTGATCAGTCTTCTCCTTGTTTGACATGAAATTTTTGAGGGATAGCCGGGTCTTGGTAGATTTGCAGTGGAATGATCCTCCTTCCATTTCAATATGATCGCTTGCACAGTGCTTCTTGGGATGTTTAAAGTTTTGGAAATCTTTTTGCAACCAAATCCGCTGTAAACCTCTCCACAACAGTATCACGGACCTGCCTGTTGTGTTCCTTGGTTTTCATGATGCTCTCTGTGCTTTAAACAGAACACTGAGACTATCACAGAGCAGGTGCATTCATATGGAGACTTGATTACACACAGGTGGCTTACATTTATCATCAGTCATTTAGGACAACATTGGATCATTCAGAGATCCTCAATGAACTTCTGGAGTGAGTTTGCTGCACTGAAAGTAAAGGGGCCGAATAATATTGCCCCAATTTTCAGTTTTTTATTTTTTACAAAAATTTAAAATAAGCAATAAATATTGTTCACCTTCACAATTGTGTCCCACTTGTTCTTGATACTTCACCATAACATTAAAGTTTCGTATCTTTATGTTTGAAGCCTGAAATGTGGGAAAATGTAGAAAGATTTTCAAGGGGGCCGAATACTTTCGCAAGGCACTGTATATTCATGGTACAACACTGAAGATATGACAATTGATACAATGTACAGTAACAGTGTAAATTTGGTATGACCTCTAAATAATTCAATAATTCTAAACTGCTGGCAACAAACGTGAGTACATACTTAAGTGAAAATGGCCAAATTGTGCCCATTTAGCCATTTTATCTCCCCAGGGTCATGTGGCTCATTAGTGTTACAGGACCTCAGGTGTGAGTGAGAAGCAGGTGTGTTAAGTTTGGTGTTATTGCTTACATACTATCTCATACTATTCACTAGAGGTTCAACATGGCACCTCATGGCAAAGAATGCTTTCAGGATCTCAAAAAAAAACCAACTGTTGCTCTAAATAAAGATGGCCTAGGCTACAGAAAGATTACCAACACCCTGAACCTGAGCTGCAGTATGGTGGCCAAGACCATACAGCGGTTTAACAAAACAGGTTCCACTCAGAACAGGCCTCGCCATGGATGACCAAAGAAGTTAAGTGAACATTGATCAGCATCATATCCAGAGCTTGTTTTTCAAAATGAAGCCATATATCCTGCCAGCATTGCTGCAGTGGTTAAAGGGGTTGGGGGGGTCAGCCTTTTAGTGCGCACACTGTATGCCACACACTGAATCAAATTGGTTTTCATGTCTGTCATACTAGAAGGACACCTCTTCTAAAGATGATGCACAAGAGATTACTGAAGACACGCAGACTAAGGACAAGAATTAATGGAACAATATCCTGTGGTCTGATGAGACCAAGATAAACTTATTTGATTTAGATGGTGTAAAGTGTGTTGTGCGACAAAAAAGTGAGGGGAACAGGACAAGTGTGTCTTGCTTACAATCAAGCATGGTGGTTGGTTTGTCATGTTTGGGTCTGCATGAGTGCAGTGGCAAGCTACAGGTCATTGAGAGAACAATGAATACCAACTTGTACTGTGGCATACTAAAGCAGAGCATAATCCCCTCCCTTCATAAACTGTGCTGCAGAGCAATATTCCATAATGATAACAACTCCAAACACAACTCCAAGACAACCACTGCATTGCTAAAGAAACTAAGGGTAAAAGGTACTGTACTGGAAAACCATGTCTCCAGACCTAAACCCTAATGAGCATCTTTGGGGCATAGTTAAATGGAAGGTGGAGGTGTGCACAGTCTTTAACATCCCCCAGCTCTGTGATGCCATCACGGAGGAGTGGAAGAGGATTCTAGTTGCAATCCGTGAAGCTCTAGTGAACGCGGTGCCCAAGAGCATTAAGGCAGTGATTGAAAATGATGGTGGCCACACAAAATATTGACATTTTGAGCACGTGGCCACTTTTCACTTAGAGGTGTACTCACTTTTTTTACCAGTGGTTTACAAATTAATGGCTGTGTTGAGTTACTTAGAGGGCACACCAAATATACACTGTTATACAAGCTGTAAACTGACTACTTTACATTGTAGCAAAGTGTACTATCTTCAGTGTTGTCCCATGAAAATATATAATAAAAAAATTACAAAAATGTGAGATCTGTACTTACTTTTGTGATATACTGCATATACAGCAGGTGATATAAGTATTGAACTCGTCACCAATTTTCCTATTAATTTATAGTTCTAGAGGTGCTATTGATAAGAAATTTTCAGTAGATGTCGGTGACAACCCATCCAATCCACACAGGCAAATAAATCAAACCATAATTAAATCCATAAATTAAGTTCTCTGTAGGAATGAGAAATGACACAGAGAAAAAGCATGGAACACATGCCGAAAGATAAGTGCAAAAAGCCATGGAAAATCATGACATCAGCTAAACTCTATTAGTAATTTAAAAGTAATCTTGCAACTTATTAAGAAATAATTTCACTGGTCCAACTGTTGGTCTATAAAAAGATCTCTTATTACCAAGGGGCCACACAAAAAACATTTCAAGATGAGCAAAACCAGTGAGCTCCAAACCTTTACAAACTTATTGTTGCAAAACAAACTGATGTCATTTGTTACAGAATTTCTAAAATACTGAAGGTTCCATTGAGCAGTGTTGAGGCCATAATCAAGAAATTGAAAGAACATAAATTCACCATAAACCGGCCATAACCAGATGCTCCATGCAAGATTTCAGACAGAAGAATAAAAAAAATTATTAGAAGAGTTTTCCCGTCCTAGGAGGGACTGCATGAAGAGCGAGACAGGCATACTTCCTGCACTGAACTAAAATGTCAGGCTGATTGAGATGGATGTCAGCTAAAGCAGGGGTGAGGAACCTTTTTACTGCCGGGGGCCATTTGGAATTTCCTACTAACCTTTGGGGGCCACACAACATTATCAACTTGAAAAATTTGGTCAAATGATTAATTAACTCACCCTTACTGTGGAGGCAGGAGCTGCTTCTGTTTGGTGTGACTGTGTGTTCGGTGATATTGATCATCTTGTTTCTCACAGCTGCATTTCCAGGTTTGTCTCGGTCTGGAGATGCTGGGGGCATATAGATCACAGGAGGGGCTGGGGCATATACATCACAGGAGGGGCTGGGGTGCATAAATTACAGGAGACACTGGGAGTACAAATCACAGGAGGGGCTGGGGCATATGCATCACAGGAGGGGGCTGGGGCATATACATCAGTAGGGGGGCATGGACAGCCTTGGGTGTGACACAGACAGCACTAGGTGGCTGCACGGACTGCACTAGGTGGCTGCACGGACTACACTAGGTGGCAGCACGGACTGCACTAGGTGGCAGCACGGACTGCACTAGGTGGCAGCATGGACTGCAGTAGGTGGCAGCACGGACTGCACTAGGTGACAGCACAGACAGCACTAGGTGGCAGCACAAACAGCACTAGGTGGCATCACTAGGGAGACACAGAGAAGTCTGGGGGAGCATAGACATCAACAGGAGGGCACAGACTGGGGGGCATAGAAAGCAGTGGGAGGGTACAGACAGCAGTAGCAAGTTCAGAGCACTGGGGGGTACATAGTACTGAGGGGTGGCACACAGCACTGGGGAGCACGGACAGCATAAGGGGGCACAGACAGCACTAGGTGGCTGCACGGACTGCACTAGGTGGCAGCACGGACTGCACTAGGTGGCAGCACGGACTGCACTAGGTGGCAGCACTAGGGAGACACAGAGAAGTCTGGGGGAGCATAGACATCAACAGGAGGGCACAGACTGGGGGGCATAGAAATCAGTGGGAGGGTACAGACAGCAGTAGCAAGTTCAGAGCACTGGGGGGTACATAGTACTGAGGGGTGGCACACAGCACTGGGGAGCACGGACAGCATAAGGGGGCACAGACAGCACTGACCGTGGCATGGACAGCACTGGTGGCAGCATGGACAGCATTAGGTGGTGCGGACAGCACTGGCGGGGCATAGACATCACCCAAGGGGTATAGACATTACTAGGGGAGCACACACAGTACTAAGGGGTACACACTGTACTAGGGGTGTACTCAACATTAGGGGGTACACACTTCAGTAGGGGGTACACACTGCATTAGGGGGTACACACAGCATTAGGGGGTACACACAGCATTAGGGG
The DNA here is from genome assembly GCF_048569485.1 of Anomaloglossus baeobatrachus. NCBI lineage: Eukaryota > Metazoa > Chordata > Amphibia > Anura > Aromobatidae > Anomaloglossus > Anomaloglossus baeobatrachus. The sequence continues at coordinate 186,503,056 of NC_134353.1, read as the reverse complement.
GTACACACAGCACTGGGGGGGTACACAGCACTGGGGGGTACACACAGCATTAGGGGATACACAGCATTAGGGGGTACACAGCACAAGAGGGTACACAGCACTGGGGGGTACACAGCATTGAGGGGTACACACAGCACGAGGGAGTACACAGCACTTAGCGGGGGGGGTTAGCGATGGGTTGCGTACTCACAGTGAGGGGGAGGAGGAGTCACGCAGACAGCAGGTCCGGGAGGCTGGTAAATCTGCTGCAGCTCTTCTGTGACATATCGCAGCGTGCTGCTTACCCCGCCCACCAGAGCACACTAGCACAGGCCGGGGTTAAGCCTAGAATGTATGGGCTGCAGTCAGGTCCTGGAAGTCAGGATCTGGATAGAGCCCGTACATTCTAGCATCTACCCTTAAGGCATAAGGCAGTGAGATTTAAAGGGCCGGCAGCGCGGCTGCTGCCAGAGCACAGCGGTCCCTGGGAATGTGCCTGGGGGCCGCATAAAAAGTCGTGACGGGCCGTATACGGCCCGCGGGCCGGAGGTTCCCCACCCCTGAACTAAAGAAAGGTATTTATCTTCTCCTTTAGTCCACTCCACTCTATGTCCTGCCCAGTTGACTTAACAGAGAAATACATTTACAGAGTTTACGATGCCTGACAGGACACTGCTCTGACCTGGTGTCTATCTGGAGCAGATGTTATTTACGCAGCCCGTCCTACTGTGTATCCTCTAAAATCTAGGACAGCTTCACACTGATTTATGAAAGCTGCCATGTTTAAAATCCTGACATATTGAACACATGCATACCTTTTTTTGCTTAAAAAAGGTATTTAGAAAAAAAATGTAATATTTAAATGTGTATTATTTATTTATTTTGTAACACTTTTCAGAGAATAATCTCTGATACCAGCATTTAATAGCATGGTGCAATAGTGAATTGTCATGGCAGCTAGGGGCCTGCTGATGGTTTCCGTAACTGTCATATTGGTGAACCTCTGCCAGGCTGATGCTGCAGTATGGTTGCATTGCTGTATAAAATATAAGTCCTAGCTTTTGTCTCTAAGTGTACAAATAAATAAATAAAAAGTTTAAAAAAATACTACTGTGAACAATTTGCATCTAAAATGATGTAACAATTTTAGAAAAATGTTCCTTGATGTTAAATTGCAAACACTTTGACCATCTACAATACATATTGTGATGAAATATTCAGAGATTTTGGAGACGTCCATTTGCAGAAGGGTCAAAAGTGATGATCAATATTGGATTCTTATTGTCTATAGACGCTCTGATGGCACTACAATAAAACTAGTTAAGATTCCGTCATGGATATCACTGTATTGGTTTAAGAATACTTCCAGACATAATTGTTTGTGAACACAGCAGTCTATAAATGCAAGAAGCCATATATCAGCAGAATTGAAAAATCTCTTTTATATGTATTCTTTGGGTCAAAGCTCATTTAAAATGGACTGAAGTAAAATGGAAAAATGTTCTGTAGTCAGCTGATTTAAAATGTGAGATTCTTTATGGAAACCACAGACACTGCAGACTCAGGAGGAGAGAGACCATATAGTTTATCAGCGCAAAGTTAAAAAGCCAGCATCGCTAATGCTATGGGGCAACATTAGCACCTACGGCATAGGCAGATTACATATCTTGAAAAACTATTAATGTTGAGCAATATATAAAGGTTTTCGAACAATGTATATCTTAGCCAGACAACATATATTTTAGGGGAGGCCTTACATTTTTCAGAAAGATAAGGCTAAAACATACTACATCTATCACAACAGAAGAGCTTTACAGAAGAAAAGTTCTGGTGATGAACTGGTTGCCTGCGGTCTGGGCTTTTAATGAATCAAAAACATTTGAGGCATTATGAAATGAATATTTGGCCAAGGATAACACAGTACTGTTGAGCAGCTATAATCCTAAAACACACAAAAATGCAGCATGTCCCAAAATCCAGCAATTGGACTCCTCACTTCCCAGACATTTATTGACAGTTGTAAAAAGATGAGAAGATGGTACACAATGGCAGACACAGTTTTGTCCCAACTTATTTGAGATGTGATGCTACCATCAATTTCTAAATGAGTTAATTCTTTCAAATGAAGTAGAAAAATGTCTAAATTTCAACTTATGATCTGTGTTCTATGTTCTGTTGTAAAGAAAATATGGTTGCAATAGATTTCTTTACATTTTACAAAACTTCTCAACTTTTCTGGAATTGAGATTACGAAAGAAAAATTGTCTTTGTCAGGCAAATCAACTAGTGATAACAGAAGCTGCTGAATTTCGAATTCAACAGTTCACTCAAATATGGCCATTAAATACCATTTGCGTGAAATTTATTAGATACAGATAACACGTGCCTTATTATGTTCTGGGGTCTCTCAAGATTTCAACACAGTAAAGACAGGGGTTAAAAAATATTATATTCACCTTGCAACTCACCTATCTCACCACTACAGCTCCCCAACCGATCCTCCTCTGTTCCCTCTTGCTCTAGTCTCTTCTGGTTTTCATGGCAGGTGAAATCCTCTTCTACATCTTTCTTTACCGTGCATTGAGCTAAGTAGGCACAGTTAGTGTGATGCCCTGGACTATTCAGGTCGTCACAGGGTTCTGCACGCTCTTTCTCTACAGTGCAGGATTCAACCCCCCATGGTTCTGGGTCTCCATCCTGCGGTACTGCCTCCACCAGCATTCACAAATCCTAGATACACCTTGCAAGACACCTGTCAGGCACACCAGTGGGCTGCTTAAGCAGGAATAGGGCCGCAGACCTAGGGATCATTCAGGGAGGTGGGAGGTGTCAAGTCAGTTGATTGGTAGCCCTCAAGCTGTGAGGAGCTCTGAGGAAGCTAGGAGTTGTAGCTCCCAGTGGAGAAGCAGACTAGGTCGCAGACGGTGGTCTGGACTTAGAGGAGTCAGACCCCTGGTCGCAGGGGATTGAGGCTAGGTGCCTGGGACCTGTCTTGGAGAATGGTCAGCAGCCTGGGCCTAATCACCAGTCCGGGACAGAAGGCACGTCAGTGTACACGAACCCTAGGTCAGGGAGAAGCTTCAGGCAACCCAGCAATTAACCTGCGGAGGATAGGGCCTTTATGGACTGTTCCCACGAAGCTCAGAGATTGGGGGCACTAGTGCAATGATGGGGATAGGGCTTTCCCAAAACAAGCGACCCATTGAAATGAAATCCCAAGTGTGAGCCCCTGAGAGCAGGCTCCTTCACTTAGCCATAGTGGGGAGCGGGGCCCGGAAAGCTCCAAGCTGACGGGTCAGAAAGGACACTCTAAATTTTTGCCAGGAGGCAGGTCACGGAACACCAGGCAGTGCTGCAGGGGACGGGACCCAGACGAGCTCCATTCAAGAGACAATGGCAGTCAGAGACTTGGTTTACCCTGTTGTCAGCGTCTGCTTTATTGCTGAGTGAGTACCCGACTGACCCCTGCAGCCAGTGAGCCTGCGCTCCCCCTGCATCCCATAGCACCTTCCAGAATCCCGGGGCCTTCCCCTACCTGTGGAGGGTAACGTCATCTTGCTGCCCCACTCCATCACCCCGGGTACTCCCAATGGCAGCAGTGGTACTCCCAATTACCGTACACTACAGGCGGTGTCACGAACTAAATATCTCCCTTGTAAATACTTCCTCTTGATTTAAGTGTGGCCCCCTAGCCTCCGGGTCCGGAGACCTTCGAGCCAAGAGTAATCGTCACCCCCGGATCCGAGCGGTTCGATCCGCTGCAGGGGCGGCACATTAGCACTTTGAGCAACACATGTAGTTGATCAAGCATCGGAGAGCTTGAGATGCTCTCTACTCGATCAAGTATGCTGGTACTCTGGCGTTATGCTGGAGAAGGAAAAGTGTGTTATAGCATGACAGTAGCTGTTGGTGCAAAATTTTCAGGGCTACTTCTATAATGACTAGTGTTGAGCCACCCCCTAGTGTTCGAGTTTGGTTCGGTTCGTTGAACGGCGGGTTAGTTTGGCGAACGTTCGACGAACACCTTCGAACCCCATTGAAAACAATGGCAGGCAAACACAAACACATACAAACACATTATGCATGTACACATACAGTTAATAAACATTGCCATTATACTTACAGGTCCCCGCGACGCATCCTGCAATGGGTCTCCCGCCGCTTTTCCTTCCGATCATCTTTGTGCCCTCCCGGTAACCAGCACTGATGATAGGACCATCCGTGATGTCGTCATAGCATGTGACCAGTCACGTGTCTATTATCTCAGTGGCTACAGACTGGTCATATGGCTAGACGTCATGCTAGGTCCTGTCAGTGCATCTCTCCGGTACGCGGTGCTCGTTTGAGCATCTCCGATGCTTGGGCACATGCTTGGCTCCTCGTTCCTGCATGTTGGCGCTCTTTACAGAGTCAGCCCACAGGCAGGCACTGGATGCCACAGCCAGTGTATACTGGCACTGGGAATCAGGTGATCGGAGATCACCGGAACTATAGTAGCCCGCCTGTCAGGTTACTATGGCAACAGTGGCAGCGGTGACATCACCGCCTACCAACCCGCAGCCTCTGCTCACTCATTGAGTGATTAGACTGCACGGGACAGCAGCGTCTTCCTCCCATGCAGTGCTGTCTGATGTAGCAGAGCTGCATGGGTTAAAGGAGAAAGAAGTCAAAAGACCAGGATTGTGGAGGGGTGAGAGGGAGTAATAAACATGGAGTCTCTAAGTGTGTCTGTGTATTTATTTCTATTAAATATTTTTTCTCTGTGTGGTGTCTTTTTTTTTAACCCTTTATTGGAGATTCTTAATGGCTGGGTCAAACTTGCCTGACATTAAGAATCTCTGGCTTAATACTAGCTAGTAAACCAAAGCTAGTATTAACCCATTATTGCCCAGTAAGCCACCCGTCACCAGGGCAGCTGGAGAGTTGGATACAGCGCCAGATGATGGCGCTTCTATGAAAGCGCCATTTTCTGGGGCAGCTGCGGACTGCAATTCGCAGCAGAGGGGGCCAGAAAGCTCGGGCCAACCTGTGCTGCGGATTCCAATCCCCAGCTGCCTAGTCGCACCTGGCCGGACACAAAAATGGGGCGAAGCCCATGTCGTTTTTTTTTTTAATTTCATGAAATCCATGAAATATAAAAAGGGCTTCTCTATATTTTTAGTTCCCAGCCGGGTACAAATAGGCAGCTGGGAGTTGGGGGCAGCCGTACCTGCCTGCTGTACCTGGCTAGCATACAAAAATATGGCGAATCCCACATATTTTTGGTGGGCAAAAACCTCCTGCATACAGTCCTGGATGGAGTATGCTGAGCCTTGTAGTTCTGCAGCTGCTGTCTGCTCTCCTGCATACACTAGTGAATGGAGCATGCTTAGCCTTGTAGTTCTGCAGTTGCTGTCTGCTCTCCTGCATACACTAGTGAATGGAGCATGCTGAGCCTTGTAGTTCTGCTCCCCCTGTCTCTCCCTCCAGCATACAGTCCTGGATTCACCATGCTGAGCCTTGTAGTTCTGCAGCTGCTGTCTGCTCTCCTGCATACACTAGTGAATGAAGTATGCTGAGCCTTGCAGTTCTGCTCCTCCTGCCTCTCCATCCAGCATACAGTCCTGGATATTGTGAATGTTAGTTATGTTTTGGCTGCTGGGAGGCTCCCTCTGGTGGCCAGGAATGGTTTGGACTTGGACCAGGTGTGTTGTGCAGTGGGTGTTTCCTTTGCTAACTCTCTGCTTATTTAAATCCTGGTCTGATTGCAGGCTGTTGCCGGATGTCAGTTGTTCTTTGTATCTCCAGCCTGCTTAATCCTGCTCTACACCACATCTTCCCCAGATAAGTGCTTGCTCTTTATTTATTGTCTGGTTCTTTTGTTTATCTGGGTTTGTCATTTGCTGTGGTTGGTTTCAGTTTATTTGCTTGCAGGGATTTTCTGATCATTGGTATGACAAGGGCACCTGGTATAGGACGGAGTTCAGATCGTGCGATCTGAGGGCCTTTTTGTACTATCAGGAAGTTGGTATTTTGCAGGGTTTTTCTCTGGCCACCATCAGTCCCTTTCCTGTCCTTTACTATTTTAGTCAGCGGGGGCCTCACCTTTTGCTAATCCTGTCATCTACCTGTGTATTGTGTTTTTCCTATATCACCGCAGTCTTTGAATGTGGGGGGCTAGCTATTCTTGTCTATTTTCTGAGGCAGAGAGTTATTCATCTTTCCTACCTTTAGGATAGTTAGTTCTCCGGCTGGGTTCGCGGTGCACAGGATGTTAGTTCACCCCTCGGCTACTTCTAGTTGTGATGGTTAGTAAGGGGATGGCGGCCAGATTAGTTGCCAATGCTCTTGTCACCTTTTGCCAATGATTTGTGGTGGTCTTCCATGGTTCCGGATCATAACACCTGGATGGATGATGCTGAGCATTGTAATTCTGCAGCTGCTATCTGCTCTCCTCCATACAGACAGACATCAGACAGCAGCTGCAGAACTACAACGCTCAGCATACTCCATCCAGGACTGTATGCAGGAGTTTTTTGCCCCCCGAAAAAATTACGTGGTGGGTCATACAATGTTTTTGTATGCTAGCCAGGTACAGCAGGCAGCCCCCAACCCACAGCTGCCTATTTGTACCCGGCTACCCCTTTTTCTTTTTAATTATTTCATAAATTTCATGAAATAGTTGAAAAAAAAAAAATGACGCCCAATTTTTGTGTCCAGCCAGGTACAACTAGACAGCTAGGGATTGGAATCCGTAGCGCAGGGTGCCCAAGCTTTCTGGGTACCCCTGCTGTGAATTGCAGTCCGCAGCCACCCCAGAAAATGGCGCTTTCATAGAAGTGCCATATTCTGGCGCTGAATCTAACTCTTCCAGCTGCCCTGGTGATGGGTGGCTCGCTATGTAATAATGGGGTTAGGGCTAGCTGTATATTATCAGCTGTCCCTATGCCCGAAATTCATGGTGTCACACCAATATTAGACATGGCCACCATGAATTTCTAGTACAGATAAAAAAAAAACACAACACAGAAAATTATTTCTATTAGAAATAAAACACAATACAATTAGTGACTCCATCTTTATTGAAATAAAGAATCCCCCTCCGCAGTAATCCTGGGTCAAGGGTCCCACACCGTCCAATCCGGATCCAATATCATCTGATCGGTTTGCTGGAAGGCAAAGCGATCAGATGATGTGTCAGGATCAAGGGCCTGAATCACATGACACAGCAGCTGATTGTATGAATAGCTTTTATACAATCAGCTGATGCATCAGTGCTAAAAAACAACAAACTACACACTTCTGTGCAGACTCCTGTCCAACAGCAGCAGCTGATAGTTTAGCCGGCTGGGCGGTAAAAAGCGGGCCTCACCGCTCGATTTATAGTATCAGATGATTTCGTCAGGTGAACGCATCAGCTGATCATCGCCAGGTCTGAGAGAGGGAAAAGAGAGAGAGAAGAGAGAGAGAAGAGAGAAAAAAAGAGAAAAGAGAAAAGAGAGAGAGAGAAAAGAGAAAGAAGAGAGAGAAAATAGAGAGAGAAAATAGAGAGAAAATAGAAAATAGAGTGAGAAATGAGAGAGAAAAGAGAAGAGAGAGAGGGATAGAGAGCTTGAGAAGAGAGAGAAGAGAGGAGAGAGAGAAGAGGAGAGAAGAGAGAGAGTGAAGGGAGAGGGAAAGAGAGAGAGAGGAGAGAGGAGAGAGAGGAGAGAGCAATGCAGCCTCATTCCGTGAACTGCTCCAATTTTAGAGGTGTGTCCCGCGGCTCACAGCTGATGTCCGGCTCCTCCTCTCAGTGCATAATTAAATTAAATTATAATTATATATAAATAATAATTAGAATTTAAAATAAATTAATTTCTTTCCCACCACGGCCGGGAATCAAACTCGTGAACTAACTCTCTTTAGGCAGTAGCTCTACCCGTTGAGCCACTGCCTCTAATGAAAAGCATAGGAAGATTTGGTAATATTGACCTCTATATTGCAGTAGAAAATCCAGAAGTGGATTATTCAGCTACAAAGAGGAGAGAGAGAGGGAAAAAGAGAGAAAAAGAGAGAGATAGAAAAAGAGAGAGAAAAAGAGAAAGAAAAGAGAGAGGAGAGAGCAATGCAGCCTCATTCCGTGAACTGCCCTGATTTTAGAGGTGTGTCCCGCGGCACACAGCTGATGTCCGTCTCCTCCCCTCAGCTCATAATTATATTAAATTAGAATTATAAATAAATAATAATTATAATTTAAAAATAAATTAAATTCTTTACCGAGACGGCCAGGACTCGAACTCATGAACTAAATCTCCTTAGGCAGTAGCTCTACCCATTGAGCCACTGGCTCTAATGAAAAGCATAGGAAGATTTGGTAATCTTGACCTCTGTATTGCAGTAGAAAATCCAGAAGTGGATTATTCAACTGCAAAGAGCAGAGAGAGATGTCAGTTGCTGCGTGGAGCTGACACAGAGCGCTCGTGTTCTACAGCGCTCACTGTCAGCTTCATGTAGCAGAGTTGAAAGTGTCGTGTGGATTACTTCGGACCTGTATTGTTGTTTGAGGATTAATAAAGAGGTAAATGAGGGTTATTTTTGTCTTTTATTCCAAATAAAGGATTTTTCGTTGTGTGTGTTTTATTTACTTTCACTTACACGTTAATCATGGAAGGTATCTCAGTGAGACGCCTGTCATGATTAACCTAACCTTATTACCCCGATTGCCACCGCACCAGGGCAATTCGGGATGAGCCGGGTAGAGTCCCGGGATTGTCGCATCTAATGGATGCGGCAATTCCGGGCGGCTGCTGGCTGATATTGTTAGGGTGGTGGGCTACCCATAACGTGGCGCTCCCCATTCTGACAATACCAACCTCCAGCCATGTGGCTTTATCTTGGCTGGTATGAAAATTGGGGGATACCGGAGTTTTTTTTTTTTAATTACTTAATTATTTATTTTACTGCACGATATAGACCCGCCCGCCAGCAGCTGTGATTTGTTGCAGTGAGACAGCTGTCACTCAGCGTGGAGGCGTGTCTGACTGCAACCAATCATGGGCGCTGGTGGGCGGGGAAAGCAGGGAATACCAGATTGAATAATGAGCGGCAGACATTTTCAAAAGAGGAAAAGCCGCCGGAGCTTTATGACAGCCGTGCGACCATGATCGGTGAGTAGTAAAGAGAGAGGGATTGTGCTGGGGATGCAGGGCGCATGCAGATATGCAACCTGCGCACATAGCCTTACTGTGAAAAGCCACGCTTTTGGTGATCGAACCGTTATCGAACGGTAACTTGAACGACTGAACTTGAAGCAAATCGTTCGAGTTCGTCAAACAACTCGAACACCGCCCAAAATTAGCGAAACGGTTCGAATCGAACATCACTCATCTCTAATAATAACACTGCTCTTAGTTGAATTAAGTGTAGGGCAAGGGGATATAGAAGTGATAGTGTATAAGAGCCATGTAGGCAGGGATTCTAGCTCTACAGACCTTGTTGATGCAATGTTAACCAAAAAGTAATATTCTGGGCTAATCGAAATCAATTATATTCTTTAATAATATCGGTTTTAGCTGCAATTAGTGTAGGGATAGCTGCTAGAGAATGGACAGTGTATAAAAGTCATGTATTTCATAGACCTGGCTGCTGCTATGTTAACTCAAAAGCCCTTTCAGTGCTAATTCAAATAAATTCTATTATATAATAATACCATGCTTAGCTGCAATTAGTGCAGGGCTCGGTGTTGGAGAAGGGTTACTGTATTAGAGTCATGTTCTCAGGGATTCTAGCCTTACAGACCTTGCTGCTGCTCTTTAAAAAATACATTTTATTCTCTAATAACACTGTTATCTGCATTTAATGTAGGAAAAGCTGATGGATAACGGATAGTGTATTAGATGCATGTAGGCAGGATTTTAGATTTACAGACCTTGCTGCTCCTATGTAACAATTATATAGTATTCTCTAATAATACAACTCTTATCTGCATTTAGTGTAGGGAAATGTGCTGGAGAAGGAATAGTTTATTAGGGGCATATAGTCAGAGATTCTAGCCTTGCAGACCTTGCTGCTGCTACCTAAAACAAATCTATACTATAATAATATTGCTCTTATCTGCATTTACTGTACAGCAAGCTGCTGGAGATTGGATAATGTTTTAGAGGCATTTAGGCAGTGATTCTAGCCCTACAGATCTTGCTGTTGCTACCTAAAAACCTATTCTCTAATAATATCGTTTTTAGCTGCATTTATTGTTGGGGAAGCTGCCTCAAAAGGGATAGTGTATTAGAGTAATGCAGGCAGGGATTCTAGCTTTTCAGACCTTGCTGCTGCTACCTAAACAATCTATTTTCCAATAATACCGCTCTTATCTACATTTAGTTTAGAGCAAGCTGCTGGAGAAAGGATAGCATATTAGAACTATGTAGCAGAGATTCTAGCCTTACAGACCTTGTTGCTACTACATAAAAAATCTATTTAATTTTCTAATAATACTTCTCTTAGCTGCTTTTAGTGTAGCGCTAACATACACCAATAATATTGGGACAGTAAAAAATGCAAGTTTTTGAAGAACACAAATCCCTATTAAAAATCTCTTTATTCAATTATTAAAATTGCCCAGGTGAATCACCCACACACACTAGTATTGAAGGGAAGTACCATACAACTAGGAGGGATCATCCAAAAAACAATATTTTCTGATATTTTTTGTATATATTTTATATGTTTTTTCTCAGAAAATATGTTAATTGTTCTAAATATTTGACAGTAGAGGTCAGAAAAAATTGGAGAAAATCTCCTTAATGACAATATAGGTCAGAAAAATTAGAGAGATAATACAATGACCTCAGTACATACCTATAAACCCTACCTGCCAACGAAGGATATGACACCCTAACTTAGCTGGGCGCCCCCGTTCCTCATCGGCTATCCCTCACTTCCCCTTCCCTTTTCCTACCATATGAGGACAAAAATTACGCCACTAGTGAAAATACATTGTTTTTTTAAAAAAAAAAATACACAATAATGATAGATCATGGTCTTCCGGCTCTGATTCCACACTAGTGCCAAATCAGTACACCCAATTAGACAGTGCAAGGCACTTGACCAAATGTATATAATAATAGTCAATCAAATCGATTAAGCTTTTTGGGGATACAGAACATAACCTTAAATACTAGCCGTGACCAACCTAATTGATACAAAAAAAACAATCATTAGGCGCATATCACATACTGGTACAATGCCAGTTCAGCATCCTTGTCCCAATAGACAGTCATAGATGCCATTATAAAAATAAATCACTTCCCTTGAGTAGGTGCAATCTGCACAGCCTCGACGCATTTCCACGCCCTTTTTTTCGGATTATCAAGAGGCCTGGGAGAAAAGGGAATGACAACCAATTCTGATGCTCAGATGTCTTCTATGGTCACCACCATGACATTGAGTCTGAAACGCTATTTTATTTCTGTTTTTCTTTATTTTTCTATTAATTTCCCCAGTGCCGGATCTGGATCGTGCACCGGAATTCCGGGTCCGGCACCCGGAAATCTGTGAAACCGCGCGGATCCAGACTTTTACAGTTCGGATCCACTCAGTCTTAAAAGAAACACATCACAACTTCTGCATTTTTCACCCATTCCTGGTTTTGGCTACAAATATTGAGGTAAAAAATTCACCAAATACTGAACTTTTAATTGTCACCTAATAGAAACCAATTACAGTACCAATTTATTTTTTATCATTAATAATTAATAAATTAAATCTATAAGGCTTTGACGGGCAACAGAAATAGTTTTTTTTTTAAGTTTTGATGTTGATAAATAAGGCTTTCACATGTGGGGAATAGGAGATAAGATTATTTAATTGCTTTTTGTTTCAATTTTTTTTGTAAGCTGAATTAGAGTAAAAGACTAATCACTTATACTTGGGTTCATGAAATAGACTGGTGAGAGATGAAAGTAACAGATTGTTGAAAGCAATCATTTGTCACACTGAATAATTAGCTGTTATATATATTTATAGCAAACCACTTCTGCCACCCCCACTTCTGTGCTCTACACTACGAGCAGAACTAGTGTGACAATAGGTGCTGATGTATACTAGGTCTAGGATGGAGTAATTAGCACCTCGTGTACGTGGCTTGTTATTTACTGGGGGAAAAAGAATGCATTAAAAAGTCTGAATGCTATTATGCTTTAATGTTCTATAGCAGTGGTTGGCCAGCAATAATAAGTAATCAACCATGCAACATTTAAGACATATAACGCAATTAGCTATGGGACACATTGCCATATTGGGCCAACTGGCTACCTGTGTGGTGGTCATGTTGGCAGTTGGGGTGAAGTTGGCAGTTGTGGTAAGAGTTTCTTACAATTTAGTTGGACACCTGAATAACATTGGGCTTTTTGAGTAATCTAATGTAATATTTTCAATGGTATTTGCAACAAACAAAAACAAATGTAATTTTGGTTCTAAATGTAGTTTCTCAGAAAGGAAAAAGGGTAGCACTCCTTGCCAAGATTGGATCTAGGCACAGTGCTCCTACATACATTGTCCCTAACCAAGCTTAATTATATATTTTTTATTATTTGGTGATCCATGTAATAAAGGTATCATCCTGGTACTTTATGTGATTGCTAATATGGCCAAAGCTCTGCTCAGTTGCAGCTGCGCAATGGTTGCAAGTTTTCCTTAAACAAGTTCGCAACCATTAGGCAACCACTGGTGGGAGGGATGATAAACCGATGCAGTTCAGCTCACTGATCCCAGTCCACCCCCTGCTGCTGGCCCGATGGCCATATGACTTTTTATCTGCACTACACAGTGTCAAAAGGATTCATACTCATGTGCCACCCATGGCACAAGTGTCAAAGATTGCTGATCCTGGATGTAGAAGACTAAAGGTTGCTTTACACGCAACGACATCGCTAACGAGATGTCGCTGGGGTCACAGAATTCGTGACGCACATTTGGCCTTGTTAGCGACGTCGTTGCGTGTGACATGTACGAGCGACCGCTAACGATCCAAAATACTCACCACGTCGTTGATCGTTGACACCTCGTTCATTTTCAAAATGTCGTTGATCTTCTGGGATGCAGGTTGTTCGTTGTTCCTGAGGCAGCACACATCGCTATGTGTGACACCCCGGGAACGACAAACAACAGAGGAACTGCGTCCTCCGGCAATGAGGTGGCAGTGACCTTCATGCGGCTGCTCTCCGCCCCTCAGCTTCTATTGGTTGCGTTCTGTGTGAAGTAGCTGAGGTGTGCCAGCCCCGCGTCAGCAGCCGGGCTGCTCGGATCTGTATCCGTGGTGGCTTGAGGGGTCTCTGGAACCGGGGGTCATGCGGCCACTCAAATAAAGGGGGGCTATGTACAGGGAATGGTGTGGAAACTTCGTGATGTCAGCTGTGGTGTGTGGTACGGGTGAAGTACCACCACAGCGGTTGGGAGCACCCGGTGGTGATGGTGTGAGCAGCCAGGTGTTTAACCCCTCCACATGTAGGGGGGATGCCCCGGGACTCGGTGATGGTGTCGGGAAGGTGTCGTCGGGCCAGTAAGAGTTAATTGTGTACTCACTCAGTCCAATAATGCTGACGCTGACAACCGTGGTAAACCAAAGTTCTTGATGCCATTGCAACAGGAAGGGAGCACGCCTGGATCCCATTCCCGTTGGTGTTGCTTGTTAGCCTGTGACCTTGACCTTGGCACCTCTTTCTGTAGTTGGTCCCTTTCAGCTTAAAACTAAACGGGTCCCACTCAACCGTATGGCTAACGGATTTTCTGGATTATGCAGTGGGAAAGTCCTATCCCCCTCGTTGCGCTAGTACCCCGATTTTGGAGCGGGTGGAGAATGAATCTTGAAGGCTCTGTCCTCGTCGGGTGAATTACCAGGACGCCTGAAGCTACTTCCTGGCCTGGGGTCCATGTACCCCTGCCCGGTAATGGCACAAGGCCACCAGCTGTCCTCCTTGACTGTCCGTGCCCCTTGTCACGATCCCCTGCGACCGGGGTCCAGCTCCTACCAGGCCCAGACCAACGTCTGCCACCTAGTAAACAAGGAGCCCAGCTCCTGACCTCTCCACTTGAGAGTCACTTCTCAACTCACTTGTGACCTCTCCTCTTGAGAGTCACTCCTCAACTGACTGTCTCCTAACACTCCTGACCTCCCCTTAACCAACCCCCCCAAGTGCCCAGCCCTATTCCATCCAGGCTGTCCACTGGTGTGTCTGGTGGGTGTGGTACAGAGTGTTCCTTGGGTTTTGATTAGCTTGTTCTTAGCAACACCAAAGGTCAGGGACCAAAGAGGAGGTGGATATCATGCAGAAGGGCAGATTGCACAATACCCTGTGATGACCTGATAGGCCAGGGCTTCACAGTGACGCCGCACGAATCGCCCCCTTAGAAAAGAGGTTGTTCGCTGGCCATGGCGACGTCGTTAGGCAGGTAAGTACGTGTGACGCGCACTACCGATTTTGACCGCCATGGGCAGCGATTTGCCCGTGACGCACAAACGACAGGGGTGGGTGCGATCACTAGCGACATCGATAGCGATGTCGTAGCGTGTGAAGTGCCTTAACACTCAAGGTAGCTTTAATGTCAGTTGTCTGTAAGGCTAAGATACAAGTAAAGACAATTACTCTTTATATTAAAATATTGATGAAATAAAATTAATGCTAGCAAATAGAGATGCAATTGAATTCTTGAATTTTTTTTAAAAAAACTGTATTCTCCAGAATACAAATTTATTTTAATTCACTCTTCATTAATTCAGGAAAATGGTGGCTGACATTTCTCTTTACCTTAGAGTGCCTGGAAACAGTTAAAAAAAACACCTCATACGTCACCTCTCACCTATTCCAGCATTTTTCCTGTCTCACCTGCACTCTATTCTGTCCTCTACATCTTCAGCCTCTCTCTTCACTCTATAGCAGGACTTCCGGCTGTGATCAGGCCTCGGAGGTCACTCACCTCGTATATAGTGACGTTATAATGTGCACAGGGACATCCTAAGCCTGATTGTGGCCAGAAAACCTGTTCTAGAGTGCACAGACTGGTATAGTGAAGTGTAAAGGAAAAAAGAGGAGACGTGGTTACCAAAAGGTAAAGCAGCGAGGATGGCCTTCAAATGAATGGTGAGGTGAGTATTAGGTTTTTTGTTGTTTTTTACATCATATTTTGTTACGTGGTAAAATCTGCATGATTTGGCAAATTGGAATTTTGTCAGATTCGTTCATCTCTAATAGTAAAGCATTAAAGCCTGCTTTACACGGTACGACCGATTGTGCGATTTCACAATCGATCGTACCCGCCCCCGTCCTTTTTGCGTCACGGGCAAATCGCTGCCCGTGTCGCACAAAGTTACTAAACCCCGTCACACATACTTACCTCTCGTGCGACCTCGCTGTGGGCGGCGAACGTCCACTTCCTGGAGTGGGAGGGACGTTCGGCGTCACAGCGACGTCACACGGGCGCCGGCCAATAGAAGCGGAGGGGCGGAGATGAGCGGGACGTAAAGATCCCGCCCACCTCCTTCCTTCCACATAGAGACGGCGGCGGCCGCGGGAGGCAGGTGAGCTGCTCATCGTTCCCGTGGTGTCACACGGAGCGACGTGTGCTACCACGGAAACGATGGGCAACTAAAGTAAACGATATTATGGAACCTAACGAGCAGTACCCGACTCACGATTTGTGAGCGATACTGCGTCGCTAGGAGGTGTCACACAGGCCGGCATCGCCAGCGATGCCGGATGTGCGTCACAAAAACCGTGACCCCGACGATCTATCGCACGATAGATTGCCTGGTGTAAAGCAGGCTTTAGTCTTTTCATTGTAACCTGACAGTTTTATATTGCATTATGAGAAGATGAAAAGGAACAATTACTGTAAATAATTAAACTTTACAAAGGCTCTTGACAATTTCCATTTTTTTGTTTCAATATAGGCAGGTTTTCATTTCATAAAGAAATAGGATTCCTGACGCATTGCTCCCATTGTACCTGCAAATATAAAACACAGTTTGGCCTTCATTCATCATGTGTTTTCGTCAGTATTTTGGCATAAAACTGCCAGCTTGAGCAAATTACAGAAAAGTGGATGGATCTCAAGTATACAGGGCATGACAAAGTGCACTAGACAAATTCACCATAAATAACACCACAAGGTGGTGTAAATTACAACGGAAATGTACACGAGAGCCTGGGTGGCGTACATTTCTGGCAATGGTGAATGACAGTTCAAAATTGTGCCAAATACTTTAAAGTTGTGCATGCCTCTTAATGAATTTGGTCATTCTTACTTCAGAATTCTCTTTATTAACACTGACGTTGAAATGGCCAGTCTTATTGAATCGAGGCCATTGAGTTTAGTCTCATTGTCAGCCAATGACCCACTTGTATATATTTGCAGCAAGTAAAAAATAGATGCACTGTATTAAGTCAGTGGTGTTATCCCTCCTAGGCCTGTAGCCAACAAACTCCCCTGGATAGTCAAAAAAATCAAACATGGTGGCAGCACTGAAGGGGTCCCTTCTAAGTGCAACATTTTAGCTTCATAATTTAATCCTGGTTGTTATGCTTACCAAGGGGTGGCGAGCATCCGGGATTGGACCCACTGGACCATGCACTGGACTCCCCTGAGGAAGTGACCAGCAGTTAACCCCTATACAGGGACTTTGCGGTGCCTCCAACAGAAGGCCTAAATACACGGCAGCCAGGGACAAGAGGGAGCAGTCTCTTAAGGACGGAAACAGTTACATTGTTCAGTACAGGAGTGAGAGATATAGCAGCACCAAGGTGGAGGCTGAGATGAGACGGTACTGAGGTGTTGGTCCAGAGGAGATAGCACTGTGGTGAAGGCTCAGGTGCGGTGACAGTCTGATGATGGCTCAGACGGACGGCACTCCGGTACAGGCTCTGACATAATGGCACACAGGCAATGGAGGTGAGCAGGCTCAAGGGCGAGACAGTGGTTAGTAACAAAAGACTGGTACTGGGACCTGTGAACTAGCAA
The DNA here is from genome assembly GCF_048569485.1 of Anomaloglossus baeobatrachus. Taxonomy (NCBI): domain Eukaryota; kingdom Metazoa; phylum Chordata; class Amphibia; order Anura; family Aromobatidae; genus Anomaloglossus; species Anomaloglossus baeobatrachus. The sequence continues at coordinate 186,486,103 of NC_134353.1, read as the reverse complement.
CGCACAGTAGGAAACATTGCTCAGGCGCCTCCTGTTAGGGGAGGCAGACTTATATACCTTTAAGGTAATAGGTAACCTCAAGGATAGCCTACTGTTAATGAGACACCAGTCCTTTAAGAGAAGGAGCGTGGCCGCATGCGCACCCAAGGAACGGACACAGAAACAGTGCGTGTGGCCTGGGAGTATGAGAAGGCTGTGGCAGGGCCCAGAGCAGGAGAGAAAGCTGCGGAACTGCGGGGCTGGAGAGAGGGAGGATGCCCCCGCCGAAGACTGGGAGCGGGGGCGCACATGAAGACCACTCTGGAACCAGGTAGGTGACAGGAGGGGTACCCCCACCGCGGCCTGGGAGCAGGAACGGGTGCTACACTGGTATTTCATAAAGGCTTCATATGGGAAGCAGAAATGTTGTACTTTGATGGGTGAATAAAACTCTACATTTGTTTCACTTGGATCCCTAGAGTGCTGCCTCAATTTTTGCTTTTTTTTTTAAAAATAGATATATGCAAATACTATTATTTTACCTTCATGTCCATTGTTATGTCCTTATGGCTTTTGTGACTACTGTTACTGAGTGAAAACTGTGATTTAAAAAATACAAAAACAAGAAAAATATAACATGTAGGAAATGCAATTTCTAAAATTACTACAGCACATAAAATCATTGTGATCAATATGATTCGGTAAAAGCCACGTGAACAAATAGGCAAGTTAAAAAAACAGGTTTTATTTTATTATTTTCTTAAGCATCTTACAGCCAAAACCTAGGAGTTGATAAAGTATGTGTTTGATTTATCATATTCATATATATCCTATAACTGCTGCTCTTTGCATGTTTACATTATATTCTACAAGAATTTTATAGTTATTCTCTATAACAATTACCGTAGTCAAATCACTGAGGTGTGAAATACACGTGAATCTACATATTTGTGGCATATGTTAGCTTGTTGCTATGTGTTCCTTTTAGCTATTTAGGTGTCAGCATTAATCTTTCAACAAATAAGAATGTGATCATAAATTATTAGTAACATGTGGTTATAAATAATATTTAGCAATTAATTATCATATGGTATTAAAGCGAAATTTATGAAAGCAGCTGTTTAGGTAAAATAAGAACACTAACAACTTGCGAACACTGAGTGTAGTTAAATATGTGTGTATAGTTAATGGAATTGTATTATCAGTGGTTTTCTAATATAATTCTATCATCCAAATCATTCCTTTCAAGAGTAGAAGCAACTCGTGTAATAAAGGAAAACAGTGACAAAATTAAATTCCACTTGCATGTAGATAGCTCCTATATTCTGTGGCCTCCCTTTTAACACCTCTCACACCCCTACAATCTATTCTAAACTATAACATGCTATGGAGAAAAAGACATGGATCGCACATCCCAAAAATACATTGATCTAAAAGCCGCTAGGCAAAAATTTAAATAGAACATGAGGTTCTTAGTTACCATTCTGATCAGACTGTATTAAGCCCACTGCCACGTCACGGCGAACCTCTTGAGTGGGTCCCTATTCTAAGCCTTGTAGTGTGGCACTGTGCACCAACCACTGCCATAGCGACAACGCGCCAGCAGGGCAGGCGACCTGGTGCCTCACAGCACCCATGCTGCAAGGCAAAGCCCCCAAGGCTCCAGGCCGGACCGCCCCACCGACACATCACCACCACAACAGCGGCCACTACACGGGCCAGCACACAGTGAGAAGAGCTGCGCACTCATCTCCCACTGGCTCCCATGTGTGAACTGGGAGCAAAAAAAGGCTGACCCCTCTTGCAGTCTCCTGCTGATTAAAAACACCTGTGCCAAATGGGGGGAGTGCAGATCCAAGCAAAAAACAGAGGGGGATAGAATGTTGTATAACATGCTATGGAGAAAAAGACATGGATCGCACATCCCAAAAATACATAGATCTAAAAGCCGCTAGGCAAAAATTTAAGTAGAACATGAGGTTCTTAGTTACCATTCTGATCAGACTGTATTAAGCCCACTGCCACGTCACGGCGAACCTCTTGAGGGGGTCCCTATTCTAAGCCTTGTAGTGCGGCACCGTGCACCAACCACTGCCATAGCGACAACGCGCCAGCAGGGCAGGAGACCTGGTGCCTCACAGCACCCATGCTGCAAGGCAAAGCCCCCAAGGCTCCAGGCCGGACCGCCTCACCGGCACGTCACCACCACAACAGCGGCCACTACACAGGCCAGCACACAGTGAGTTTTTTGCTCCCAGTTTACACATGGGAGCCAGTGGGAGGTGAGTGCGCAGCTCCTCTCACTGTGTGCTGGCCCGTGCAGTGGCCGCTGTTGTGGTGGTGACGTGTCGGTGGGACAGTCCGGCCTGGAGCCTTGGGGGCTTTGCCTTGCAGCATGGGTGCTGTGAGGCACCAGGTCGCCTGCCCTGCTGGCGCGCTGTCGCTATGGCAGTGGTTGGTGCACGGTGCCACACTACAAGGCTTAGAATAGGGACCCACTCAAGAGGTTCGCCGTGACGTGGCAGTGGGCTTAATACAGTCTGATCAGAATGGTAACTAAGAACCTCATGTTCTATTTAAATTTTTGCCTAGCGGCTTTTAGATCAATGTATTTTTGGGATGTGCGATCCATGTCTTTTTCTCCATAGCATGCTATTCTAAACTATGCTGCCCAGCTAATCCACCTGTCCCCCCACTACTCCCCGACCTCTCCTCTCTGCCAATCCCTTCACTGGCTTCCCATTGCCCAACAACTCCAGTTCAAAACACTAACCATGACATACAAAGCCATCCACAACCTGTCTCCTCCCCACATCTGTGACCTAGTCTCCTGATACTTACTTGCACATAACCTTCGATCCTCACAAGATGTCCTTCTCTACTCCCCTCTCATCTCCTCTTCCCACCATCACATCCAAGATTTCTCCCGTGCCTCCCCCATACTCTGGAATGCTCTTCCACAACACATCAGACTCTCGCCTACCTTGACAAGCTTTAAAAGGAACCTGAAGACCCACCTCTTCCGATAAGTCTACAACCTGCCATAACCCTCAGTCTGATATAGCGCCACACAACCAGTTCTACCCTAACCTACTGTATCCTCACCTATCCCTTGTAGACTGTGAGCCCTGGCGGGCAGGGACCTCTATCATCCTGTACCAGTCTGTGCCTTGTATTGTTTATGATTATTGTACTTGTCCCTATTATGTATACCCCTTTCACATGTAAAGTGCCATGGAATTGATGGCGCTATAATAATAAATAATAATAATAATATTCTACCATTATCCACACTGGTAAAGAAGCACTTCCATCAATGTTATTATCCTCTTAATATATTGCAGTCATCATATTGTATACAGTTAGTTCCTGAAATATTTGGTCAATGACCGAATCTTCATGACTTGGCCGCTATTTTTGATTTAAATTAAAACAACTGAGATGAAATTGAAGTGTATACTTTCGGGTTTAATTAAAGGAGTTAAACAAAAATATCCTGTGAAATGTTTAGAAATTGCAGCCATTTTTCTACAAAGCATATATATACAGCACTGGGGTGGGGGAACATACAGCTCTGGGGGTATACAGCACTTGTGTGGGAAGACATATAGCTCTAGAGGGGGGTATACTGCACTGGAGTGGGAGGACAAACAACTCTGGGATGGTATACCGCAGTGGGGTGGTGCGACACACAGGTCTGAAGGGTATACATCACTGTGGTGGGGGGCAGACAATTCTGGAGGGTATACAGCACAGTGGTGAGGGGACAGTTATTGACGGTATACAGCACTATGGTGGGGGGCAGAGTTCTGGGGGTATACAGCACGGGTCAGGTGACAGTTCTGGGGGGACATACTGCTCGGTGGGATGTTAGTGCTGCGGCTCCTTTTTTCATGGTAGATGCTAGAGTGTATGGAGTACTTCCAGGTACCGTCTCTTAATCTGCGGATGGGAGTTCAGCACACGAAGCGCTAGCTATGCCCACAGATGAACTTCAATACCCCTGCACACAACACTCAGCAGTGACACGCTGCATGCAGGAAAGTGCTGCTGCCGCCCAACCACTGCGGTCCCCGGAACTCGGCCCAGAGGCTGCGGGATACATCACTGCCGACAGTGAGTGGCCCCCCAAGCGGTCCAGGGCCCTGGCATTTGCATGGGTGTACCGGGTTCTGACGCTGGCCCTGCCATGGATGCCCGGCAATCACACTGCCTCCACCATGTTTACAGAGGATGTGGTGTGTATTGGATGATGAGTCTTTCCCAAGTTTTCTCCATACATTCTTTTTCTTATCATTCTAATACAGGTTGATCTTAGTTTAATCTGGCCAAAAAATGTTTTTCCAGATCTGGGCTGGTTTTTTTAGATATATTTTGGCAAAGTCTAATCTGGTCTATTTTTAAAGTTAATTAATGGCTTGCACCTAGTGATGAATTTGCTGTCATGAAGTCTTCTATTTATTGTAGACCTAGGTAGGTGTTTCAACCTACTTCTTAGATAGATTTCATCACTTGGTTGAATGTTGTGAATGTGATTTTCTTCCCCAAGGAAAGGATTCTGTGATCATCCACCCCTGTTATTTTCTGTGGATGTCTAGGTCTTTTTGAGTTTGAAACTGACCAGTATGCTCTTATTTTGAAGAATGTACCAATTTTTTTAATTTGGCCACTCTTAACGTTTCTGCTATCTCTTTTCTTCTTTTCAGCCTAATGATGGTTTGTTTCTCCTCCATTGAGAGCTTTTTTTTTACTTCCGATTGTGGATTCTCAGCAACAGATTTCAAATGTAATTGCCACACCTAGAATCAGCTCCAGACATTTTACCTGTTTAATTAATGATGTATTAATGAGGGAATAGCTCATGTAGCACATAAAAGAGCTTTTTAGGTAATTGTGCAATTAGTTTTGGTCCCTTGAAAACAGGCACCTACATAGTAAAGAGCTGTAATTCTTCAACCATTACCCCGATCAGGATGTGAATTCCCTAATTTTAAAGCTGAGAGACTGCACTTTAAGCTCTTATTGATTATATAACTGTATTGTGAATATGTTTTGGTAAACAGCTCAAATACAAAAACTTGTGTCCACTGTCCAAATATTTATAGACCTAACTGTTGTACTGTGTACTTACAATTTTGCCCCTCTCCATTTAACTCTTCTACCTTCTATTATGTTTATAATAGCACATGATTAAAAACAGAGTAGCTCAATGCTTCTAAGCTCTATGTACAAACAGAAGTCTTTCATGCATAAGTCTTTATAACAACTACAAAGTGTTTTCAGTTATGTGGATTTGTAGTTTCAATAATGACTCATGTAGGGAAAAGAGCCTCCTTCCTATTTCTACATAGAGCTTGGAAGGATACAAGTAGTCTGATTTTAATCACGCGATTTCATAGATATAATGGAAAGAAAAATTAACTGGGTAGATGGCAAAATGAACAATTCTAAGTACACTGTGCTATTTAATATGATAATTGCAATTTATTAAGTGGATAAAAATTTTGATGGGAGTGCTTCTGTAATGGCTGGATAGGCAAATTATAGAAATAGACAAAATAATGTTAATAAAAAACATTTAAGTGAATAAGAAAACAATAATAATAATATTAAGGTTCATATAAACATTGTTAAAATTTCCTTGTAATTTGTAACACACTGATTATTAACAACACATAAAATAATAGTCGATTACTCCTATACACCTAAGAACACTATCTGTAAGTATATTAGGTACAATAATTACTGTATTTTTCGGTTTGTAACACTTATTTTTTTCCTCCAAAACTGGGGGAAAAATGGGGGTGCGTCTTACAAACCACATATGGCTTACCAGGGCGGCAGTGGTGGTGCAGGGTCGGCGATACAGAGGGCTCAAAGGGGGTGTCAGTGCAGTGGAGTAGCTCCGAAGGGTCAGTGTGCAGCAGCAGAGGGTCGGCGATACTGCAGGCTCGTGGGGTGACACGGTGGTAGGCGCCATTGATCTGCTGGAGGGTTTGGAGGAGGGGGTGTCGCAGCTCAAGAGTGTCAGTGTGTGGAGGGTCGGCAATACTGTGATAGACTTCAAGAAAATGGCCACGGAAGCCAATCTGCACATGTGCTGCCTCTGCAGCCATTTTATTGAAGTCCATTGTGTCATTGGCTGGCAATTCAATGGAGTCTGCAGTCCACCGGCAGATCAATAGTGCTTGCCGCTGCAACACACCCCACGAGCCCGCAGTATCGCCGACCCTCTGCTGCCACATACTGAACCTCTTGAGCTGCGACAACCCCTCCTCTGATCCTGCTGGCAGATCAATGGCGCCTGCTGCTGTGACACCCCATGAGCCCGCAGTATTGCCAACCCTCCTCACATTGACCCTTTTGAGGCGCGACACCCCCTCCTACAAGCCCGCAGCATTGCCAACCATCCTGAGCCATGACACCCCCTCCTTTAAGTTCACAGCAATGCCTACCCTGCCTCCTGTGACCTTCCTGAGCCGCTCTACCACAGTTACTGCCTCCTGGGGAGCTAATATAAGAGGCACTAGGATTATAAGATGGATCCGCATTTTAACAGTAAGAATTTTTTTTTCCTATATTCCTCCTTCAAATTTGGGGTGCGTCTTATAAACCAGTGCGTCTTATAAAACAAATAATGCTGTAATTCCAATACTAAAACATGTCACTAACACCCTCTACAGAGCTATAGACTGCTAGATTATGAACAGAGTTTGTGCTTTTTTCTGAACATGTTCATCATTTATAACCGGGACAAGGATGTAGTCTGCAGCCTATGTCTTGCCAGGATTTTGGGAACCTGCTATAAAGAGTGAATAAATAAAGTGTCCAAAGGTTTATAGCAAGAAGCTGTGTTGTTCGCGGTGTGCTACCATAGAAGGTCTCTGCACACAGCACTACCTTATTCAAGTTCATTAAAAATGTTTGGACTTTGCATTTCCAAGCTCCATGGAACTGTGAGTGAACAGCAGTTTTGGATAATATCTTGTTGGCTGCCTCTGTGAATGCGCAGTGAGTCATTATCCTGCGTTTTCATTAGGACATTGTGTGCAACATCTAGGCACACTTTATAGAGAAGTTAGATTATTCCGCAGGTCAAAATGTGATAAATAGATATTTAAAAAAACAAGAGTTCACGGCTGAATTTGTTTTTGACAAAGTAGTAACATAAGAATTGCAAAACGCCTATAACATTGGCAATATGAAAAATGAACTCGAGCCAGACCAGCAATTTTATATAGATGTTGCCTTTTTGTTTGTAAACAACTGTGATATCTGCTCGCAGCATACGAAGTATATTATATTTTTGCTGGAAAAAAAAATTAAAAACATTGTATTATTATTTATCCAATTATTTAGCCAATATAAATTACACTGTCCATCAAAGAATATCCTAATTATCTTCAGGCAGTTTTCAGTGTATATTATTAACTGAATTAACTATTTACTTACCTGAACACAGGCAGTAAATAGAAAACCTGTCAGGTGCAATATGCATCCAAAACCACGAACAGTTCTGGGTGCATATTCCTAATCCATGTGTAACGGTCCCTGTATCTAGAAACATAGATAAAGAGATATTTAGAAAAATTATTTCTAAAGACCTTATATAATATGCTAATGAGCACAGGGACTAAATGCAAGGGCGTTAGTTCCTGCTCTCATTCCGCCTTCTTAGCATAGTAACAGGCCCACAGGGGTATGCTAACATGCTGTTCAATGCCCACTGTCAGCATCATCACTAGCAGTTACAGGTGTACCTGTCCATTGTTACAGCTTCAGACGCTGGGCAGTGCACATGATTAGAAGTCCCTGGCACTTCCAGTCATGCGCACTAGACCTCTCTGAAGCCAGGACGCATACACCTGGCTTCATAGTGCACATGACCGGCAGTACGGTGACCTGCTCATGTACAGTGCCCAGAGTCTGAGGCTGTAAAAATGGACAGGTACGCGCGTCACCGCTTGTGATGACGCCGGCAGTGGGCATTGAATATCATGTTAGCACACCCTTGTGGGCGTGCAAATATGCTAAAAGGGCGGATGAGTACAGGAAGTAACACCCTTCGGACTAGTCCCTGCGCTCATTAGCATATCATAAAGGATCTTTAGAAATACTTTTTTAAAAGATCCCTTAATCTATGCTGCTATAAGCTGAGACTGCTAGGCATTGATTAGCAACATGTACAAGGCTCGTGGTTCTGGGTGCATATAAGACCTAACAGATTCACTTTAAAAGTCCCATTTATTATGCGGAGTTACATTACATATGTGCATGTACCTCATTTTGTCCATTGCTTTTCCTGGTTGTCAACAAACTGAATGAGTTTACCCAGGATTAGAATTGTGTGCAAAGAAAAGGTGAATTTAATGCTCAGAGAATATACTGTAATAATGCTGTCATCTACTGTATGCATTCAACCACCATCAATTACCAAAAAGACTATAGGCTGTGTGGTCATGACTGGCACTGATGAATGGAAATGCAGCCAAGTTAGCACTAAACCCCAGTGACTTGTTCAGTTCCTCTTATCATTTCAAGTCAGTAATTTACAAACTGATAGAACTGATTGAATTTTCATTTTTCTTGCTTTTTATGGCAGGAAGGATAAGTCTTGTGCAGCCTCTAAACAGTTGGCATATTTGTAGATGATCCAATCAAGATTGTTATGCTTTTCCCCGTACATTCATGTATCCAGCTGGCAGAGGACTACTGTCGGCCCATGTTTGCAATCATCTGCCAGCTTTGTTAACTCTTCCAATATTAGGTAGCTGCCTTGGCTGTCTGACAATTCTGAACATTTTTTTCTTTTACATATTTTTTACATATTTTGTCAAATGTAAAAATGCTGTTTCCACTCAATAATCCAATTTTAACCACTGAAATAAATTTCAAGCGACAATATAGTTTAAAGCATTGTTTAAAGGAAATTTGTCTGGTGCAAAAATGCTATTTATCTGCATATTTTTAGCGTTAAATTCCTGCTTGGAATATATTGAGAAAATGAAGGTGTGCCATCATTGTAGCGGCTATCTTTCAATTGTAGGAGTGGTTCATATAGTGGATACAATCTACATTCACTTTGTGGGCACAGGTATAATCACTTCGGGCAGTTTAATTGATATCCTGCTCTGCTCATACATAATACAGAGCAGACTGTAAATCAAAGTGTCAAGATGATTACAGCTGACCTCACAGTATAGTGAATGATGACTGTAAAGATTCCTGCATTTCATCTATGGATGAAAGTGAGCAGCTACAGGGAGGATATAAAATCATTTTCTCCCATTAGCTGTTGTTCCAAAAAAGCAGCCAGTGAGGAGTTTAATGCCATTTACCTAAACATTTACTCTATATCAGCAGATATAATAATAATAATAATAATAATAATAATAATAATAATAATAATAATAATAATGTTTTTGTACATAGGTTCCATTTAATTCAGTAACTCAAGGACAAATGAAGACTAAGAAAAATAAAATTAAAGGCGCTGTGTCTCCAGGCTCCACAACACAAACTACATACTGTATGTTATTAAACTGATCTGTGAAGTAAGCTTATTGGAATGGTTGTATAGTCATGGTATTAAGATGAGCAGTTTATGAATCGGGCTGATGAGTGGGAGAGCTCATGACTTCAAGTGTATTCAGTTTCCTCCCACTTATCCATATTTTCCTCACTACTATAAACCTAATTGCAGTCAATTGGAAGAAAATTGACGTCCCCAATATATCACAAATTATTAAAACTCTCACGCTTCATGAAAAATATGAAAAACATTATGCTATTACAGATAATTTATTCGCACCATATTACAAATGATGGAATCCATGGAACCAATTCCGAGAAGGGATCACGTGAACAAATATTTGTGCATCATAATATACATCACGTAGGGGTATCTTCTTACAACTCATGAAATAATTTGGTTATTTAATTTGTCATCACAGATAAGATCATTTATTTGATCGCATGTAATTTGTATATAAGTTTTAGTTATTTTTAATGATTGATTAAGCCTTGTTCTCCCTTACCCTTTACCCTAATTTTTCCTTCCTCCTGTCCCTAGTTCCTCAATTAAATGACATGACTTTCCACAGCCCAACCTTCCCCACATCCTTCCCATCCCTATCTTATACCTAACCCTTAATAGAAGCCTTAACCCCTTAATGACCGCGGGCCGTAAAATTACGTCCTAAATGACATAATCTTACTGCCCACGGTCCTCCGGCGGCAGCATGCCGCGATCGGCACACATCTCAGCTGATTTTCACAGAATCGTTATCTGCTCGTGCCGATTAACCCCTTATATGGCGCTGTCAATACATGACAGCGCCATTATAAGCGCAATCGCGGTAAAGTTTTACTTACCGCCGAAACCGGAAGTCACGTGACGCGATCACGTGACTCCCGATAGTTGTCATGGTAGTACAGGGTCATGTGATGACTCCTGTACTACACATGAATTGGTTTCACTTTCGCTGTGCCCGGGGCACAGCAAAAGAGAAAGACAGCGTATCTGCTGTTTACAGCCTTCCAGCTGTGATCAGCAGATACTGCAGAGCGATCGGAATGCTGATCGCAATAGCCCCCTAGGGGGACTAGTAAAATAAAAAAAAAAAGTAAAAAAATAAGTTTTAAAAAATTTAAAAAAAACAAAAAAACCTAAAAGTTCAAATCACCCCCCATTCGCCCCATTGAAAATTAAAGGGTTAAAAAAATAAAAAATATACACACATTTGGTATCGCCGCGTTCAGAAACGCCCGATCTATCAAAATATAAAATCAATTAATCTGATCAGTAAACGGCGTAGCGGCAAAAAAATTCCAAACGCCAAAACGACGTTTTTTTGTCGCCACAACTTTTGCGCAAAATGCAATAAGAGGCGATCAAAACGTAGCATCTGCGCAAAATTGGTACCGTTAAAAACGTCAGCTCGAGACGCAAAAAATAAGCCATCATTGAGCCTAAGATCCCGAAAAATGAGAACGCTACGGGTCACGGAATATGGCGTAAAACGTGCGCCACTTTTTTCGGACAAACTTCCGATTTTTTTTTAACCCCTTATATAAAAGTAAACCTATACATGTTTGGTGTCTACGAACTCGCACTGACCTGAGGCATCACACCCACACATCAGTTTTACCATATAGTGAACACAGTGAATAAAATATCTCAAAAACCATAGTGCTATCACACTTTTTTTGCAATTTTTCAGCATTTGGAATTTTTTTGCCATTTTCTAGTACACAATATGGTAAAACTGATGGTTTCATTTAAAAGTACAGCTCGTTCCGCAAAAAATGAGCCCTCACATGACCATATTGACTGAAAAATAAAAAAGTTACGTCTCTCAGAAAAAGAATGGCGAAAAAAAAAAACGGAAAGCGAAAAATCGGCCGGTCGTGAAAGGGTTAAGATAGAGGTCTTTTGTTATCTATGTTGTATTCAATCATATTCAACTATGAAATAGTATCAAATTCCTCCTCCCCCTTTCCCCGTCTTAATTATTGAAAATAAAAATATTTGAAAAGTTTCCTCCCACTCACCCTAAGTGCCAGTTGCAGCTTGTACTAAGCAGAGTAAAATTTCATCAGCAGCAGGGAGTGGGGACACTGAGGATCTGACCATCAGGCTTGTCGGGAAGAGATCTAAGAGAAAGCTACACTTGATTACATCTTACAGAAGTAACTCTGCATTATCTGCTTTTAAAAAACAATCAGAGATCTGACAACTGACATTTATACACCTGAACTAATAATTCTATTGTTTTCATAGTAACTGTATAAAATCGTAAGGCACTCTTCAGGATAAAAAAAATAAAACTTGAGAATTATAGGGTGGTTTGGTGTTCTCATTTTGAAGCAGATTTTCAACAGACTCTTAACCCTGAATGAAGATATCGTGTAAACCCACTGCACAAATTGCAATCATTAAGCATATTGTGTTCATGAGCTGATTTTTAGCTTTTAAATGTTGCTTAGTTACTGTGAAAACTGAAGAGGATTGTTGAAGATTATTTAACTATCTCTAAGAAATACTTCACATTGGAAGAGAATATTGGTTCTGTATGTGAGGAGTAACGTGAATAATAAGATAAATATTATGAAGGATAAAATGTACTTCATAGGTTTAAAAACCTGTAATTAGGTTTTGTAATTTTGCTAACAGAAAATAACAAAAATAATGAAAACAATGTTTATGATATGGGTGGACAGACTTTTCTGGTGATTATGGTACTTACAAGTCTGAGCCAAGTGGAGAACAAGTGGCCAGAAAGTCATTGTATTCTAATAGGTACCACTTGGCTGTCAATCAATAAATCCTTATAATTGACTGTTTGGATTTCTTATAAACTATACAGGAGCCTAGCAGAATCCATGATACATAGATTATATACATGACACTTGTAATAATAGTTCTTCTCTTGCATCTAGCAATCCATGCCTGAACAAGATTTATTGCTAAGGCCTCTTTCACACATGCGTTGAACGGCATCAATTGCTATCCGCCACTTTGAGGAATTACGATAACTGTTGCAGGAAACTGTTTTATTTCTCATAGACTTCTATTAGCTATGGATAGCAACGGATGCATCCGTTAGCCGACGCTGCGTTGTATCCGCCTGGTGGATGGAACACTGCATGTAGCGTTTTTCTCCGCTTGGCAGAGTGTCAAAAAAATGCAACCTGCAGGATTCCGTCGGCGTCCATTGTTTTTATAATGGACGCCTATGGTGGCGGATTCCATTAGAATTCGTCATCTTACGGATTCCGTTAATGCAACCATCTTTACAAAACTGCGCATGCCCAGATGTGTAAAGTCAAGAAAAAAAAACCTATAATGGATTGCGTTATTTTGTACGATTTGTTGCATCCATTGTGCCACTATATGCAACGCATCCATTGCATCCGTCACACAACACAATGCAACGAATGCCGTTCAACGCAAGTGTGAAAGCAGCCTAAGGTAGAAAAATGTATTACAAGATGTATATGAGAACTGGCCCATAATGCTTAATGATCAGACCAATAATAATAATAATAATAATGATCAGACCCATAATGCTTAATGATCAGACACCAATGGTAAACATTGGAAGAGAAAAAATACAAAAGGAACCACTTTCTGTTTTAGGGTTTGCCCGGATAAACCTCCTTGTGAGTGTCCAGGATCCAAGAAGGGACTACAGCAGCCAACCACACAAATGTCCAAAGGAAAGAAAAAAAGGGATAATGTCCAACTAGGTATCTTCTGGATGAATTAAAAAATAACTTTTATTTAAACTTTGAAAAGTCCTAGGTGCACAGGCAATTTCATACTGTCTGTAAAGGGGGCAGGTAACAAGGACAACGCGTTTTGGCGCAGTGTCGCCTTCCTCAAATCTAACTAACCATTGTTTCAAGACAAAATAAAAATGTTGATTTTATGTTTTTCTGTGTTTTTATATTCTCTTGCAACAATGGCCAGTTAGATCTGAGGAAGGCGACAGTGCGCCGAAATGCATTATCCTTGTAACCTGCCACCTTTACAGCATGTATGAAATTGCCTATGTACCTATGACTTTTTAAAGTTTACATAAAAGTTATTTTTTAATACATTCGGAGGATACCTAGCTGGACTTTATCCCTTTTTTTCCAATGGTATACATTATCTAGTGTTATTTATGTTCAATGACACGTAGAATATACGAAGATGTGTTTAGTCTGAGAGGTATGCTGCACTTCCAGCCCTACTAAAGGGATCCTGTCATCAGATTCATGGTGTTTCACCATAGGCAACATGAACCAGACAGATGACTGGGTGAATACAGGTATGTGTAACGCCTGCCTGGATCCACAGACTCAGATGGGCTGTAAAGGTGAGGCTAGAGGGAAGCCACTCACCAAGCAGGACCCCCAGAACCCTGAAACCCTTTAACCCCTCTATAGGGATTTGGAATTACACAGGGAACTGGAGATCACTACCTGTGGAAGGCTGCAGTCCGATGAGAGTAGTAGTCAGGCAGGGTCAAACCAGGAATAGCGGAACAGGGACAGAATTGGCAGGCAATGACGTAGTCAGCAAACGTAGCAGACGTCAAATCCGGATCGGGCAGTGAGGTACATAAACAGCAGGCAGAAGGGTAGTCAGAAAACACGCAGAAGTCAGCACACAGGAATAACCAAACAGAATAGGATGTAACAGGAGCCAGGAAAATCAGAACTATATCTGGCAGTGGTCATGTGACAGGAGGGGGAACAAGAAGGGTGTGGTGTCTTCCCATTGGCTGTAGCTGAATGCTGGCAAGTTCAGCTGGAAGACACATGCCACCCACAGTCAGCCAGCGGTACTGCAGATCCCAAGCTAACCCAGCCCAGTGGATGATCGGAGACTGCGCCCACCACTGGCATCGACTCCTCTCCCATCACCATCCACGGCAGGAACATGGCGTCACCTGGTGATCGGAACAGAAGTCGCTGGAGCAGACTCCGGCGGTGACGTAATAGTATGTTTGCTAAACCAGCTGTGGACAATACGCCTCAATTGACAAGTCCAAGCTGGGTCACTAGTGGGCAGATCACCAGTCACTAGTGGGGCCCTCATCCCTTTGACTGATGCTTCTCTGCCTATATAAACAAATTGGGAGAGACCTTTTAGTCTAAGGGATCAGAGCTTGAAGGCTGTCAGGAGCCAACAAGGACCAGCCTTGGACTAATCAGCCATGACACATGCTCCCTGGTCAGCTTTTCAAACTATATTTACTCTGAAATGCAGCAGTATTTTAGCGTAGAACATGCATTGCTGCAATCACCCAGCTAATGTCTGATTCATGCTACCCACAATTTGGGCAGTATGAAACTGATAACAAGAAATTTATTAATTTTAATAGAATCGTCCCAAGGGGATAAATAACAATAAGCCCACATGCTATATTTTCTGCATATCGGCGTCCAACTAATGTGGCATATACAGTATACAGCAGCATGCATAATATTGCAGCTCCTGACTGATCTACTCTTTTGATGGTTTGCTGATATATAATAATTATCCCAATCTCCACTTTCAGTTCCACGTACGCAAAGAAAAATAAAAAATAATATGCATGCAGCAAATTAATAGAACGAAATAATGAGCAACTTATTGTAAAGTTTGATGCTATAATTACATTCTTTGTGTCCTTATTCTTTGTATTGCGTATATTTTATTAGATTAGCACTTTTGTAACTTTAGAACCAGTAACCAATCAGTAATTCTTTAGCTTTTAGAAGTCAGTGGTTTTTACATGGGTTCACTAATTGCTTTTCTTTGTGCTTTAGGGCTGTGAAATGGATGTGGACATAAAAGACGTTAATAACAGGACTGTTATGAAAGAAGACAACAGCACCTTTGCAACATCAGCTACTAATTTCCCTTCCTGGGAGGATTATAACAGCAGTGTAGACGACATACGATACTTTTTAATTGGGCTATATACATTTGTAAGCTTGCTCGGATTCATGGGAAATCTCCTAATTCTTCTGGCTATTTTCAGAAAACGCAAGCAAAAAACAATAATTAACTACCTCATTGGAAACTTGGCTTTTTCAGATATTTTAGTTGTGTTGTTCTGCTCACCGTTTACTTTGACATGTGTTTTGCTTGATCAATGGATTTTTGGTGAAGTCATGTGTCATGTAGTGCCTTTCCTTCAATGTGTCTCCGTTTTAATCTCTACTCTGATGCTAATGTCCATTGCCTTGGTGAGGTATCACATGATAAAACATCCTCTTTCGACCAATCTAACTGCTAACCATGGATATTTTCTGATTGCTACTGTCTGGACTCTTGGTTTTACCATATGTTCCCCCTTACCTGTCTTTCATAAAATTATTAATTTAAGAGAAGCATTTAATTTGGAACCATTGATGAATAGTTATCTGTGCATCGAATCTTGGCCATCTGATTCCTACAGAATTGCGTTCACCATTTCTTTACTATTAGTGCAGTATATATTGCCTTTGTCTTGCCTAACAATAAGTCATACTAGTGTTTGCCGAAGTATAAGTTCAAGATTACCAAACAAAGATGTGAAAGTTGAAGAAAATGAGATGATTAATTTGACCCTTCAACAACCAAAAGCAAAACAATCGGGGTTAGAAATTTGTACTAGTCGAAAGTGGAGTTATTCTTGCGTACGAAAACATAGAAAGCGCTACAGCAAAAAAACAGCAAGTGTTGTCCCAGCGATACTAAGACGGCACCAAGAGAGCAATACTGGAGACATTCCAGAAACGTCCACCACAGAGAGGAGCCACACATTACCCACTAGTATGCACACTAGTGTCCACACTTTACCTTCGAGTGTCTATTTACCCGGAGTTCCCATATGTTTTGAAATGAAGCCAGAGGAGAATTCTGAACTGCACAATATTAACTCTGTATCTAAATCTATAACTCGGATAAAGAAGAGGTCTAGGCGCGTTTTCTGTAGACTAACTGTATTGATCTTGGCTTTTGCCGTCAGTTGGATGCCGCTTCACCTCTTTCACCTTGTAACTGACTTTAATGCCAATCTAATTTCCAATCGACATTTCAAATTAGTTTACTGCATCTGTCACTTGCTTGGCATGGTCTCCTGTTGTCTCAATCCTATACTCTATGGATTTTTAAATGATGGTATAAAGGCAGATTTGATGTCACTCATCCAGTGTTTCCAGATATCATAGGCTGATCCAGCTCTTGCATTTTCTTTCTGAAAACATGTCAGACTAAGTTTGAGGTTCACTCTTATTTGTTGGCAGACTGTTCTCCTGAACCGAGTTAACTATGCTGCCATTAACTATTTGTACATGTGTTTTTAAGCTTAATATGATCTCTATGAGGTCTATTTATAATCTCTTTGTTGCTGTAAAAAGAGACAACATTACCTTCAGTATCATGAGTATTTGTAATATAACTCTATGTAACATAAAAGAAATCTTGACTTTCTTGTAATTGATGTTATATAATCCCATCATATCTAAGCAAATTACTAGAATGGACTAATGCTCTACTTGACCTTGTGTTAACCACTTGGTCTGTTTTTTTAAAAGGAACATTTTATTATCAGATAACATCATTCAATGTTTCATTTTATATTGCTATGAGATTTGTTCTGAGCTGTAGGAACAATGGTTTACTCTGCATTACTGAGTGAAATTAATTAGTAATTGTGATTAAATAATTCCTGTTGTAAAATAGTAATTTATATTTTTAATTATTTCATACTGTACTTGCAAAGCTTTAACTATGTTTTAGCTTATGTGGCTTTCTTGTGGAAAATATAATAAAATACAGTATATATATTACAATACTGCAATAGTATCTTGTATATTGCACAATATTTCTTAACTATGACATTTCTGAGTTAATTTATAATCTTAGTTAATTATATGATATAGTTCATTCTAGCATCAACAATAAAAGAACACTAATCTTGCTTATTCTACAATAATTTGTTGCAGTTAAATAGAATAGTCAACATTTTATACATTTTCTTTAATTACTGTTTGTTGGGTTAAAGAATCTACTCACCAAATTTTTCAAGTTGAACTGGACACACAATTAGAGATGAGCAGATCCAAACTTCAAGGTGCAATAAAACATCCTAGTCTATATGTCCCCCTTTTGGGCTTCTCTGTGTCACACTGCATTTCAGCTGAATGTGTGCTCTCGGACATACATCCAGCTGAAGCAGTGGCTGGTGTCGGCAGGACACCACATCCCTTGGCCTTGTTGAGGTTTTAACCCCTACAACCGTGACCATTTTACTCCTGGTGATGAGCAATCACTAAAATGCTTGGGTGCTCAGTACAAGAATTGAGCAAATCAGACTGCTCGAGTGCTCGCCTTGACTAAAAAGTATAAAGGAAGTCAATGGGAAACTTGATCATTTTTCCGAAAGACCCTCCCAGGATGTCTGGAGAGGCATGAAAATTGCTGAAAGTGATTTTAAACAGCGCTCAAATGGACTAGGAACAGCATTAGGAATATGCCTGGATGCATCTTTTACTCTCAAGTCACTGCTGGGAATTATATTATTAGAGTATTACGCCACTTTTGATGACTGACAATAAAACATACCAAACCAAATATAAAATAGATTTTACAGGAAAAAATGTTAGGAAACATTTTTTCATTTGTAATGACTTGTTACATAAGGCAAATTAAAAAAAAGAGGAAAAAAAATGGTTCTTCTATTCCTTATGCTATGTTCGCATATAGTGTTGCTGTATTTTTGGACTTTCTCATTGCTGTCAATGGTGAAAAAAACATTCACTGGTAAATTTTAACATTTGGCTACCCTATTTGGGCATGTGGTGTGTGTGTGTGTGTGTGTGTGTGTGTGTGTGTGTGTGTGTGTGTGTGTGTGTGTGTGTGAAATCATCAGACACATCCTGTTTAATTTATGAAGGAGGGACTGTTAAACACAAAGCTTATGTGGGCATGCAAGAACTGCCAAAAATTAGTATCAGGGGACCCATGCCATTTTTCTTGTTACATTTTTTTTAAAGTAATACCAAGACATCTGTTATGGGGCCGGAACTGCCCACACCGATAAAGTCTGCTGATTGGCTGCTGTGCTACTATTCAACAAGCTTTATTCAGACTCCAACACAAACCCGAAAATTTCCATGCTTGGGTCCAAGGACCGAACACCCATGTTTGGTACAAACCCCAAACTTTACAATTAGGGTTCACTCATCCCTAGACATAACATTGTCAGATATAGATGAAATAGTGACAAAAATGTATAATTGGTAGAGGAAGGTTGAACTAGATGGATTTAGGTCTTTTTTCAACCTATGTAACAATGTAATTATTTAACTATGAATGACGGATTGCAATACACACAGCTAGAGACATAGAGTAGTGCCTCTGACTACATGTTAAGACAATTTTAAAAACATTAATAAGACTCCTACCCTGGTAAACCCTATACACTCAGTAGAAGGCCTAGCTTAAATTTGAAGGAAGAATTGTAATACACGCAGCAAGAGACATAGAGGAGAAACTCTGACATTTTGGAGCAATTTTAAAACATTCAGACACCTACCTTGGTACTACCTATGCACTCAGTGCAGTGCCTATAGAGTATTCCAAGGGGGGGATTGTAATGCATGCAGCACTAGACATAGAGGGGGCCTCTGAGTACTTTTTGAGACAATTTTAAAAACATTCAGACTCCTACCCTGGTTCAGCCTATGCATTCAGTGGAATTCGTAGCTTATATATGAAGGAGGGATTGCAATGCACCCAGCAAGAGACATAGAAGAAAGCTTCCGACTACATTTTGGGACAATTTTAAAATCATTCAAATCATTCAAACTCCTGTC